>NC_022027.1:52077003-52080429 GCF_000317375.1 Microtus ochrogaster | reverse complement strand
GTGTGATAAAGCAGTTTACTGTCAGCTCCAGTACTGGGATCCATTTACCCTTCACGATAACTTTAAGATTTTTATAACATTGAAATTTCTTAACACGAGTTGTAATTTTTAAGAATAAATATAATTTACTAAACTTGACAATGTGGGAATGATATTGATACCAACATTTTTTAAATGGAAATTAACTCTTTGCAGAAGAATGAAAAGGATATACTATGTTTTTATGTTTCAGTAACATAACAGATAATTCTTTTAAGATAAGAAGTCATAGTATATACAATGAAACAAACTTTCATCGTTTCTGAAGCAGTGTGTCTCTGGAGGCTGGTTACATATAGCGTGTGTAAACTGTATCCTGTACTAGCCAGTAGCCTTTCCATTCTTTGGCTGCCCTTAGAAACATGTGAAATATATTAAGTTGACTTTCTAAAACGTGATGACTGCTAAGATTAAAATGTGTCTGAACTCATGGTAGCCACTAGCCTGTTGTGTGATAAGAACTGAAACAGAAGGGAGCGAGCCCACTGCGTGTGTCCACAGGTGCCAGACACAGTTCAGGACAATACAATATCATGGTTAGGTGCATTTGGGGAACTGGAATTTCTGGCTTTAAATCCTACCTTTGCTATTCATTTAATGTAGTATAGAATCTTTGATTTTTTTTTACTGTAGTCTTAATTTATCATCCAATAATAATATAGTAATATAGGTTGATAAGCCCTGTTTTGAAAATCCAAAATAATAATAAAAAACTCCAAATTCTAAAACTTAAAAAACAAATGTAGGGTTTGCCCACCTGTATCATGCATGCCTGTGTACCATGTGCATGCCTGTATCCATGGAGGCCAGAAGAGGAAGGATGTCAGGTTCCCTGGAACTAAGGCTGTACAGCCTGCTGTGAGCTCCCTGCTCAGGTTCTCTGCAGGAGCTGCCAGTGCTCCTGATTGTGGGATCATGACTCCAGCCTCAAAGTCTAGAACTTTCTGCTCCAATGCCCCATGTCAGAAATCCCCTAGAGTAGAGTTTTGTTTCATACATAAGATTATTTAAAATACTTCACTGTTCAGGCTATCTCTGTAAACCATATAGGAAACACAAACACATTTTTCTATTCAACATGGGCTCCCATGTCCAAGGTATATCATCGCATATATAAGGGTGTTCTGCAAACATTACACAGAATTCCTGGACCTAAACCTTTTTAAGGAGAGACACTCACTTTACTTAACACACAGTACTGTTGAACAATTAAAGACTGCAGGGTCTGAGGGAATTCGGTGCTTAGTGCCCCATGTAGTTAAATGGGACAGCACCTTTTTTTTGGTCTTCAGGCTCTAATTTTATAGAGAGACTGTCTTACACTTGAGAAACGGTGTGTATGAATCAAGGGCCTCGGTTCTTGGCTGCCCTTACCTTTCCCATCCCTCCTGGACTAATCCCCCTTTTATCCTGTAGACAGTCCACGTTCTCATGGCCGTGTGATGTTAGATGGTGTGATTTACTTATTCCATACAATCATTCTGTTAAGAAGTTGAATTCATTGATAGTGTTATAAGTTAAACAAGGTAAGGCTTCTAGCCGTTGTTCGGATCCAGTCTTAGCCTATCAAGAAATATGTAACAGCATTACCTGAAATTGTGTTCTGCCACTTTGTCACTTGTCACAGCAAAGCTTGAATGCTTTATACAACTATTTATTGGTCAAATGACAAAGACATTCATATCAAATATTCACAGAACGATGTTTGCCTTTGATATTCATGCATGGTAGTTTTTAGTTTAGTTTTGTTTTTTAATTTGAATTCCAAATTAATTTCAGGTTACAACTTTTTTCTTTTCTCCTGCAGGCCCTCCTTTCAGTCCTTCGAGAAAGCCATCGCTCAAGAACAGTTTTTAGGAAAGTTGGAGGCTTTGTGTACATCACATCCTTGCTCGTGGCTATGGAGAGGTCCTTGAGCTGTCCTCCCAAGAACGGCTGGGAGAAGGTGAGCCAGAACCAAGTGTTTGAGCTCCTCCACACCGTGTTCTGCACGCTGACAGCAGCCCTGCGCTACGAGCCGGCCAACTCGCATTTCTTCAAGACAGAGATTCAGTATGAGAAGCTGGCGGATGCTGTGCGGTTTCTTGGCTGCTTCTCGGACCTTAGGAAAATAAGTGCCATGAATGTCTTCCCCTCCAACACGCAACCTTTCCAAAGACTGCTCGAGGAAGAAGCCGCCTCAGCGGACTCCGTGGCGCCCACCCTGCGGCACTGCAGCAAGCTCTTCATCTATCTCTACAAAGTAGCCACCGATTCTTTTGACAGGTATGGGCCCGCTCCGCCTTCTGGTTGGCAGGGTGCACTCGGCACAAGGTCAGCCTTCAGGCCCGAGTTAATTGGAAGGGAAGGGAAAACTAATCCGTCTTCTGTTTACTTGAGGTCTGTCCTTCTACCCAGGACTGTCACTATTGCCCAGATGTAGAGTTTGCAGTGCAGAAACCAGTGTTTGCCAGTAAAGGAAAGTTCAGTTAGCTTCTGCTGCACGTAATGGAACAGCTTCTACGCCCCCCCCCCCGGCTGTAATTAAAATTTCTTACTTGTTGCACATACCAACCAGTTTCCCCTCCCTTCTCTCTTCCTTTCTTCCCCTCTCTCCCCCATCCTCTCTCCTCTGTTCAGAAAGGGCAGGCCTCCCATGGGAGTCAACAGAGCGTAGCATATCTCACTGAGGCAGGACTAAGTTCCTCACCGTGCATCAAGGCTGGGCAAAGCATCCCCGCGTGGGAATAGGTTCCAAAAAGCCAGCTCATGCTCCAGGGACAGGTCCTGATCCCACTGCTAGTGACCCCACAAACAGACCAAGCTACACAACTCTCATCTACATGCAGAGGGCATAGGCCGGCCCCATGCAGGCTCCCTAGCCGTCGCTAATGAAACAGCTTCTGTAACGTTTCTCTCCTATTGTGTCTATTGTTCTTTACTCTCGAGAAACACTAGGTGCATGTGGTTGTGTTTGTCCTATTCATCAGCTGGAGAAATGGTTACTATAATGCCTGTGTCCAGGCTGCTGTCGGATAGCCTTTCCTACTTCCCATTTCACAGTCCTGGGAAAACGCCATGGCTCCCTAGGAGACACGTGGGTGTCTGGAGCCATCCCTGTCAAGAGGCCGTCAGAACCATTTCCTCACTCTCCCAGTGATGGAGACCTGCTGCACCCCAGGTCGCTGCACACCCCAGCACTGAGGCTCTAGCCCTGCATGATGCTTCTGCGTCCTGGCCACCTGCTCATTGATAGGGTACACACACAAATAGTTGCAGCGTGCGCACACATTCTATCGTGGAGAAATCTAGGGTTCTGCACAGAAAGAGGCCGGCTCCTTCACCCAGTGTCTTTACTTTCATGGTTTGACTGTGTTTTCAGTTGACATCCCACTAAAAATAGCGTGG
>NC_022027.1:52071704-52075469 GCF_000317375.1 Microtus ochrogaster | reverse complement strand
TATAAATGGGATTTTCCTATTTCAGCCCTAAACAGACCAAGCAACCAGGGATTCTCATGGGTTTTGTCTATTTTGTTCATGGAATATTTACTTTTAAACATATATTGAGATGTTTCTTGCATCTTAATAATATTTCTTGGTTCCAAATAAGTTTGAAAATCCAGGTATTGTACTTAGTTTCTCATCTTGCTGTTAATCACTGACTTACAGAAAGCAGCCTGCTGTGTGGCACTGAAGGCATGAGCTGTGGAAATGTGTAAACTATACTTCTCTTCTCTCTGCTACTGACCCCACTTAGTACCCCTTAGATTTAGTGGCGTCTGTTTAACAAGGTCCGTGTTAACACTGGGAGAAGCAGCCTCTGCCTCCAGCAGCTCTCCTCTTCCAGTTGGCCCTGTGTTGTGTTCCTCATGGCCCTCCCTCCCGCAGAATGTGAAGATGTTTCTCATGAAACTGACCCTCCATCTCCTGTGATACTAACCAGCTGCCGGCCAGCAGCGCGCGCTCCTAACCGCTAACCCCTGTCTGTTTTGTCATCTGTAGTCGTGCAGAACAGATCCCTCCCTGCCTGACAAGCGAGTCTTCTCTCCCCTCTCCTTGGGGAACACCAGCTTTGTCCAGGAAAAGGTACTGATCTCACACGAGAAGTCAATGTGGATTGCTGTGGGGTTTCCTGTGCTTGACTGTGTGTTTGCCCTGTAACCTGGGCTTCATGTTTTGTTTAGGCTTCCTTGGGGGGACTAAAAAAAAAATACATTTTAGGATTTTAGATTTTTAGTTTTCCTTCAGTATGTTGATGAAAGTAAAATGTGTTTAACCTATAATAGTATGTGGTATGTGTAGAATTTTTCATTCATCCCTATTAAGTAGTTTTCACTGTTATGATCTGGAGAGCAGGCATACTTTCTATTAAGAACATTGTCCCTGGGCTGGGGGGATGGCTTGTGGGTAAAGTGTGCACAAGCGTGATGGCCTGAGTTCAGATCCCCAGAAAGCTTGGAAAGCGGTGTCTGTAACCCCGGGGCTTAGAAGGGGAGATGCGAGGCAGTGAGAAGAGAATCTCCAGAAAGTCCGTGGGTCAGCTTACTTGGCATACATAGTATGAACAAGAGACTCTGTTTCAAACCAGGGGCATGCAGGACTGGTACCTGAGGTGGTAATTTGACCTCCCCACAAGTCACGCAGGTTCCTGCTGTGTGCCTACGTACACAAGCAACAAATGCCACAGGCCTTACACAGCAGGAAGCTGTGCATAGAGAAGCTTATGTGCTTCTCCCAGACTACTGTGCTCCTCCCAGACCACTGCACTTCTCCCAGACCACTGCACTTCTCCCAGACCACTGCACTTCTCCCAGACCATTGTGCTATTCCCAGACCACTGTGCTTCTCCCAGACCACCTTGCTTCTCCCAGGCCACTGCACTCCACTGCCCGGGCACTCTTGCTGACTCCTGGCCTCCCGCAGTGTACTCATGAACTGTTCCCCTAAAGAGAAATAGTAACTGTGGGCTCATGCTTCTTTAAGTAGACTGCTCCCCCTTTCTTATCAGGTATTGTTGGTGACATTCTTGGCTTTACTGTTATTACAAAGTGAACAGCCCTCAAAGGAAACGTGTATTTTCTCAATCAGGTTGAACTGGTTGAAATATGAGGCTATATCAGAAAAGCCAAGTTTTGAAAAAGGGAAGGAAAAAAAAAACCTAAGATTTTACTTTCATATATCCCTTGAAAACGTGTAAGCTGGTCTTGTTCATTGCACATGAATTTTATGAATTAAAGGGGTGGGAGAACCAAATTCGCAAGTGATCAGCCAAGCACAGTTAAGATCCATTCAAGAGTCTGAACAGCCTGCACCTAATCTGATCGGTCTGTGCCTTTGGCACTATGCGCTGCTTTCTCTTCTCTGTTGTCCTCATGGCTACCGCAGTTCATTCGCTCATGTAAACATCTCCAATTGAGTTTTTTGAAAAACGAATCTGAGAATCTGTTATATTATGCTTCTCATCCTAATGACAGTTGTTCAGACTACAAAACAAATATAATTATGGGTAATGGATCAAAAATATCACACATTCTGGTTTTTTTCTGTGCCAGTAAATTCAATCAAACTCAGATTAAAATTTTGCTTTATATTGAATATATATGAGCTTTTTTCTTCTTATTCCATGAGCAATGTAGTCTAAGAACTATTTATAGTGTATGGGGCATGATGAATAACCTAGGTAAGAGAATGTGCCTAGATTACAGGCAAGCATGACCCCATTTCTGTGTGGAACCTGAACACGCGTGAGCTGGCTCACCATGGGTCTCGTTCTGATCCCCTGGGTTATGCAGGGCTGACCAAGTTCCTACAGAATACTCATTAGGGAAACAAGGGTACATTTTATTTCATTTTATTTTTTTTTTTGCTAGGGCTTGTATCCCATTACAATTAATTACAAATAGTTTTAAATAAATTTTGCATTTCAATATATTTGTGTCCTCAAATATCTTTTTCTTTTTTGTGTGATACTATGAGTAAATACGGCTTTGTTTGTGCATGCCAAGTAATTTTCGTTTAAAGAGCTGATCTTAATTCAAGAGGACCTAAATTAGATACATTTGAGTGAACTCAGTATAGCTTTCCATTGCAAAATGAATGTGATAAAAGACTTTTCCATTTGAACATTAGTGTGTTTATGATCTCAAAAAATTAGTATTAGAGAAAGGATTATATTTATGAAGTATTATGAAAATTTTAATTTAGTATGAAAGTACTAAAAGTTCTGATTTTAAAATGACCATATTATAAATGAAAAAGGCCTACAATTTGCTATGTTCCAAAACAGTTAGTCCTTGTATGGATTCACTGAAACTCATGGAGTAGAAGTTGATAGTCTAAAAGAATAGACTTCTCTTTTAGAAGAAAAACCTGGAAGCACGTCTGTTATTTAACTGGTGATTGACAAAGAGAAATGGCTCTGTGTAGAGTTCTGTGTGACTTTCAGTTAGAAATGTGTTTTTACTGTGTGCAGTGCAGCCATCTGTAGAGACGCGAGGGACTTAGGGGAAGCCGTCACTCACGCAGCCACCGTGTCTGTGTGTGTTTTCTCCATCAGTCTTACAAACCAATGCCGCCTGGCACCATTCGTGCTGAAATCACGGTTGCCCCAGCCCCACTGCTCAGGACTAAGCATGGCCACTTAAGGAAAGCATTCTGTCACAGAGCTGCATGCCCCGCCCCCATGCCTACAGTTTCAGGTTGCCATGTAGGTCAGTTTGTCCCCTCCTGAGCTATAATCAAGCAAATAATACAGTATATTTATTCGCACATCCAAGTATAGTCATTTTGAAATTAGAATAGTCATGTAGTCAAGGTATCTCCACAGCTCCTCAACAGATTACATCAGCTCATGGGCATCTCTTCCATTTGGCAGCCTGTGCTGGGTTTGCTGGCAAGAGAGAGAACAGTCTTGTTCCGTGTTTTCCTGACCTGTGGAACATCCAGATATTAAAGAAGTTTGAACTTCTGATCTGTCTTAGATGAAAAACCTGGGGATTGTCTCTATTTTTAAAATAGGAAGAACTAGTTAGCCTCCTGTTTGGGGAAATAAAACTCGTGACTTATAACTTAAAAAGATATACTAGGGCAAAGTTTTAGTTGAGCAATGTTGAGAGTTAGGGAGACAAAATACACAATAATGAAAACAGTTACACAGACCTGCGGGGGAGGGCTGCAGCCACTAGTTACTGTACAATACCTGTGCCTTGAAATACCTAATAAACA
>NC_022027.1:52058099-52071564 GCF_000317375.1 Microtus ochrogaster | reverse complement strand
CTGCAGCCACTAGTTACTGTACAATACCTAATGAAGGCTGGGCGGACTTTGAGTATTTGTGTATTACCAAAACAAGCTGACAAAACTTTATTGTATAGAAATTTAAGTTCGAGTCTTAAGTAGCAATTTCTAGTAATTAAAATTTATTATAATATTCATATTAGCTGATGTATGAAAAATTATTTTACTCCCTTTGCAAACAGTTGGGTCTTGCTTGTGAATTAACTATTTAATAAACTTATCATAATCCATAATTAAAGATTGGTCATATCTACTACTTGGTAAAAATTGGTGCTGTATTAACGGCCCTATAAAATGCAGCTAGAACTAAAAAATCATATTTTAGGTTTTTAATAATGTTTACAATGTTTTCTGCTTATGACCATATTGTCATATAAGGGTTTGAATTTTGCTGCTGTAATATTTATCCATCTATGAAAAGTTTAATTTCTATGGACAAAAGGTATCTTTGGGTGTGGCTATGGTTTAAGTTCAAATTTGAATCATATAATTTCACAAATCTCAAAGAAAGGCCTATATGTAAGATATATAACTGAAAACTGTTTTCATCAAATTTGATTTGTTTTTGTTTATAACGAAAATACTATGTATGAATTTTTTTAAATTTCAGTGAATGGGGGAATCTCTGTTACACTGTGGAGAAAGTATAATCTTTTTTCTAGATGGATAAAAATATTTTCAGGAATAAAGAGAAAGACTATAGGGAGCAACCGTTAGTCAGATTTGCTTAGAAATCTTAGCTCTTTTTGGTTTAGGGGTATTTTTATTTTATGTATACGATTGCGTTGTTTGTATGTGTGTAAGTGCACTGCCTGCTGTGCCTGGTGCCCAGAGAGGTCAGAAGAGGGTGACAGACATTGTGAGCTGCTCTGAGGGTGCTGGGAACTGAGCTGGAGGCCTCTGCAAGAGCAGCCAGCACCCACCATCTCTCCAGCCCAGACATCCTTGTCGATAAGTCTCGAAGTTAGAGCTTTCTGAATGGGAGTGACAGCATGAATGGCACAGCGTGCTGACGTTCGTGAACACGAGTGCACATGAACGCTTTCCTAGAATTTCTGTAAAAAGAGAATAGTGCGTGTTTGGAAACATGGCAATGCCAGTTCTTTACTAAGTCACTGAAGGAAGGCATCTGTTTCCCAAGCTGCTCCTGAGCTGGAGCCGGAGATGCACAGCTTTTAGTGACAGAGCTCGGCCTGAGATTAGGCTGAGACCCACCCACTGGAACTAGAGTGCCCACGGGCTGTGGCCACAGGTACCTGTTAGGAGCATCGGACAGCAGAAACGTGCATTGTAGATGAGTATTTTAAGATGTAGAAAAAAGAGAGCGTTGTGGGAGGGAACGGCTTGACTGTCCGTCTGATAGAAGCTTGTTGTAGGAAAGACGCCGTCTCTGCTACTGGAGGGACACACAATGTGAACGTAGTTCCAGATCAGCCAAGGACTTCTCTGCTGAGCCAGCACTCACTCAGTTGCTTCTGCTAGAGTAGATCACTTACATCTTGTTAGCCGATGATTCTGTTGCCCTTGGGTCAAGAGAAGATTTACACCACACAGTTAGTTTCAAAAGACTTGGGCAAGGGATTCAGTTTAGTCAGCTATTACCCAAACGGTTGTCCTCTTGGAGCTGTGGGTCCCCCATTCCCCTGCTTTTTAAAAATACCTCCTGGTACAGTGCTGCTGTTTAATGAAGTGACCCAGAGAGTAGACAGTACAGGCCATGTGAGCCAAGAACTGGTAAGTTGTCTGCACGAAACTCAGTGAGGTGACGATACATTGGTTTTGTTTTTGACGATACATTGGTTTTGGTTTTTTTTTTTTTTTTAAGAGTCACTCATCAGGTTTTTGTAACTCCCTGAATTGCAAGCCTTTTTGCAAATCAATGACTTTAAATAGCAGGAGATGAGGAAAGCGAACTCCGACTGGTTTTATGTGAGGTCTCAACAGGTCTTCCTTCTTTGTAGGCATGCCTTTCATTGCGTCTCAACTCCTCCTGTGTATCCTGCAAAAGGTGTCGCTGACCTGAAGCTCGACGTGACGAGTTCACCTCTCCCGAGTTCCGACGCTGTCATCATCCACCCTGGAGCCATGCTGGCCATGCTGGACCTCCTGGCCTCTGTGGGCTCAGTGACTCAGCCAGAGGTAAGCTGGGATGAATAGTTCTCTCCAGGTTTAGTGAACGAAAGAGAAGTGTGTTTTTTACCTGAGAAATAAGGACCAAGGAGAGCATTGACTGCAGCAGCCCATCACAGCAGCAAGAAAGCCATTCGGGCCGTGCTTTCCAGATAGCAGTTTGCTTTTGAATATAGCTAATTTGTTAACAGTAGAACCCAGCTGGTTGCCTCTGGTGTAAGAGTCTCACTGTTACCCCTTTGTAAGTCCTGATCAGTGGTAGCAATGGCTAAGAGGCAATACAGAGGAAAAACTTCCTACAGGTACCACAATGAGCCTGTTTATCTCTTCTGTCATGAGCACTCAAAAGTTTGGCTTATTTACACTTGGGGTGATGGTTTTTGCTAAAGTATTGTGTGGCTTCTAAGCCCCAAAGTGTCACAGATGTAAATGACAAACTTCCATTACGCTAATTGTCTACCACCATGGAAAAGACTGCATGCCTCAGACACACAGACACACAGCTTTAATCCCAGCACTGGAAAGGCGAAGGCCAGCCCGTCCTCGGGCAGCCTGCTCTGCATGTTAAGTTCCTAGCTACATAGTGATACCCTGCCTTACAGAGAAGAAAAGGAGACTTTACACCTGTTTCTATGGAAACAGAACTATTTGTGTAATTGTGGTGTTCGGAAGATGTCAGGGAGAAGACAGTTCAGGCAAGCACAAGTGGAGCAAATCGAAATGAGATTTCCACTTGACCGTATTCTTAAGCTGCTATGTTTATTGCTTGAGCCAGTGTCTTAATTTATGTGAGCATGTTTTCAAGGAAATAAAACTTGCTGTTGCCATGGTGCTAGTTGTAGAGAACCGCCACCCGTGTCACTAAGGCCCCCCCAGTGGCATGCCTCTCTCTGTTAACTTCAGCATGCTTTGGACCTTCAACTTGCTGTGGCCAATATTTTACAATCGCTGGTGCACACGGAGAGGAACCAGCAGGTCATGTGTGAAGCTGGTCTTCATGCACGGCTACTGCAGAGGTGCAGTGCTGCGCTGGCTGACGAGGACCACTCGCTGCATCCACCCCTCCAGCGCATGTTCGAACGCTTAGCCTCCCAGGCCTTGGAGCCCATGGTGCTGAGGTTAGTAAATTCTTTTTCATATTTATATGTTAGTAAATGACAGTTTTGGGAGTCATCGCATTTGAGGCAAGGGTTTTACCATCTGTTCTGACACTGTGGTGAAGCCCTGCCTTCTCAGGTACCCAGGAAGCTGGGACAGAATGTGGAGAGTGGGGCACAAATGCAAGGCCTGACTGTGGGTGACAGCCTGAGGAATTTAGTGCCATGCTAACTCACAGGGAAAAGTGAATGAACTCTGAGGACGTAGCAAGTCTGCCTAGCATGCACAAACTCTTGGGTCCAATTCCCGGTACCACAAAAAATAAAAAGTTTTCTTTCATGGACTTAATTGAGCTAAATACAGACAAACTACAAAATGGACCAACTCTTTAGAAGTGGCACGTCTCCATTCCTAGCGCTTATGAGACTGGGGTGGGGGCATTGTGAGTTAAGGGCAGACTGGCCCACCATAGTGACACCTTGTCTCCAAAAGTAGATAAAGGGGGTTGTGTGCCCTATGTCACACACCTCTGGTCTCCCACCATCTCTAACCTGTGTACCACTGCTCTGTACTCTAGCTCCGTAATTTTGTCACCTTGAGAATGCTCTGCTTGCACACACACTATATGTGAGATTTATAGATTAATAATTTTTATTTTAATGCTCCTGAGATATATGCAAGTTTTTAATGTATATCATTAATTAGTTTCTTCCTGTTTATTGTTAAATAATATGGTGTGAGCATACTACAGTTTGTGAAGCCCTCCAAATTGTATATATGTGTTTGTATATGCAATGTGTGTATGTGCGCGCATGTGCTGTGTGTGCATGTGTGTGCGTGCGTGTGTGTGTTTGTGTCTGTGTGGCAGGGAGGAGGTAGTGCTGAGAATCAACCCAAGGCCTCATGCATGCTGGACAAGTACTCTACTACTGAGGTATATCCCTAGATCAAGAAGAATGTATGTTTTAATTCAAGAGGAAAATGCTGTGTTTTAAAAATGAAATTTGGTGAGTTTTTAAACTTTTTTCTGAGGCTGGTGAGATGGCTCAGCAGTTGAGGGCATTGGTTGGTTCCCAGAACACACATTGGGACTTACAAACCCTCTGTAGCTCCAGGTTCGAAACCCTCTTCAGGCCTCTTTGGGCATCAAGTGCACATGTGGTGCACAGCAATACACAGAAGGAAAATAGCATAGCATACACATAAATTAATATAAATAGATCCTTTTAAAAGCACCTGTTTTCTTTGAAGTCATATAGCCAGATAGATCTAGTAATACATCACTTTGTTCCTTCTTTTCCACACATACCTAGAGTTTGTCGTTCTGAGACTATACTACTGTGTAATTAATTATTCTTGTCTCATGTTGAAACTTGAAAAGCTTTTCAAAAACATGGTTAAAATCTACTTGTGATTTTTAAAGCACATTGCCAACTTATTGTGAAGAAAAATACTTGACATAAACGCGTTAACCAGTGTTGTATCAGGTGACATGGCCTCTCACATGACAAGGCTCTGAAGGAATGTATGTTTGTGTGTGATTCCTGGATGGTGCGCTGTATGTGTGCACCACATCCAGGACACGCTCAACACATTGCATCTCCTAGCCCTTTGCAACTTCTATACTCTTTCTGGTCTTTAAAATAAGAACAAGAAGTTAGCCTATTTTATAACTATTACATGCTATTATTTGAACCCTTACTCTATTTGAGACATAAGGAAAACATTGGTGACCAGACACTAGAAGGAGCTTTATCTGAAAAAAAAAAAATGTACAACCTAGTAATGGAATATAGTCACATAAGCAGGAAATTAAAATATTTTATAGTAAATTCTATAATAGCAGTGTTATAGAATCTATTTAAGGACAACTTACCCAAAATTTTAGGGAGGGTGGCATAGAACTGGTTTTCTAAAGGATGGCAATTTAGAATAGAATACGGAAAGTAACCAGATTAAATCCTGAGGGACTCCACTTCGCAGTGAGAAAGACAGACACGGTGGTCCAGTAAGCAGTACAGCACTTGTGTTAAATGAAGACCTCAGTGGATTTGTGGGTGGGGAGAAAGTAGATGCACCAAAGTGGAAGTGTGCCAGCTTTGGGGGAGTTGGGGCTTCCCCTACCTGGAAGGAACAGCCACTGAAGCCTTGAACAAGGCAGGGACAGTCTGCAGGTTTGAACTTTGAAAGCCACTAATGAGTAGATTGTGTTAGGACAAGGTGGGAATCACAGGAGGCAATGAAGACTGCTTCTAGAATACAAAAACAGGGCAGTTCGTCTGGGCAGTATTAGAGGCTGGAGAGAAAGGAGCAGATCAGAGACAGTTTCAGGAAGTAGGATTTACATGATTACATGGGAATTGTATGAATGGAGGAAGTAAAGTGAATGAGAGGACTGCAAACACATTTATTTCAGTGACGTGTGGAAGGGGCACTCGGTGTGTAGGAAACCATAGTAGATGTGCAGGCGTATGTTGATTATAATGTGATGTTGGCATCGCATACTGTGTTCTATCTACTCCATTATATATATATATATATATATATATATATATATATATATATATATATTATAATTCATTATGCCCCACCCTCCATGTGGCATGTTGTCCTGTAATATTCTCAGTCAGGGAGTAACTTGCTTTTCTCTTCAGGGAGTTTTTGCGTTTGGCAAGCCCTTTGAATTGTGGTGCCTGGGACAAAAAGCTGCTGAAGCAGTATAGGGTCCACAAGCCAAGTTCGCTGAGCTACGAGCCCGAGATGAGAAGTAAGCTGAGTTTGAAATTCTTCGTCTTGGTTTATTTTGTTAATGAAATCCATGTGAGGGAGGGTGGATATTTATGAAAACTTTTCCAAACAGAAGAGTTCATTGCTGTTTGAGCAGTGGCACATAGAACAGTTCAGGTTCTCTGAATGTGATGGGGGAGTCGTGGTGGTGGTACGGGATGTGGGCAGGCTGCCTCCTGGTGTGGAAGAGGGATGTGAGGGAAATATCCTGGGGGTCATTCACAGGAACCAATCAACTCATCCTCATCCTGGGGGTCATTCACAGGAACCAATCAACTCATCCTCAAAGTAGCTTGAATGAGAGGAGAGAAGATAGATGGAATAAACAGGAACAAGGAGCACAGACAACTATGGCAGATGTGATGAGTAGCCTCTAAGGAGATGTCACTCCGAGCGGAGGAAAGTGACCTAGGAGGAGCAGAATGCAGGCACTGCCCACTGGTCACTCAGGGTCATAGGACACAAACAGACACCATGCACCCACAACTGGTGGGAAATGGCAGAGGAGCCCAGCTGCCCTGGATTCTGGGTTCCAGCCTGTGGCTAACTGTGGTTCTTAGATTTCCTTCCATGGTTAATTCTGTGGTTTTGTGCATGTTTTACTTTACGGTTCCTTCTGGATCTTTGCTGGCCATGCGGTAGGGCAGATAAGGTGACTCAGAATGATGGTTGAATAGACAATGCTAGCGCACCATGTAGAAGACCCTTAGAAAGCCAGAGAGACTACCTTTCCCAGGTTTGTGTTTTCTGACCTTTTGTTTTGGATGTGCTGAGGATTAACCCTGTGCTAGGCAGCTGCTCTGTCCCTGAGGTACATCCTCCCTGTCTGCTGTAATGTCCATCACAGTCGTTCCCCACAGTTCTGAGGGGAGACTTCTGACGTCAGCGCGTCAACCTTCAGCCATTGATCCCCCTACTGGTTGCCACCACTGTTAGCTGCTGTGTCATGGAAACTTGAGATCTTTTGAGTTCCAGCATGTAATATATTCTGCCTTCATGGGAAGGCAGAATATATTACAGTTTTTCATACTAATTACTGTACATCCCCTTTATATACTTTGGTTTTTGTGTTTTACACAGTTCTTTAGAATTGAGTTGTAATTCCCATTGTTAAAGTAGAGAAAATAGTAGTTACTCCCTAAAACAGCATTATAACACTATTATGGTCGACCCTGCATCAGGCACATTGGAGATACCGTGCAGCTCATCTTCAGAGGGAGTGTTTCCTTTGTTGCATTTGAGATGTTCCCTGGGAAGACAGGACTGTTTATCAGCTCTGTCTACACATAGAGATCCTCAAACAAAGGGTTTTATTCCGATAGCTCAGAGATCCTCAAACAAAGGGTTTTATTCCGATAGCTCTAAGGGTACAGATGGGGGAAGACAGGAAAAGTGAGTGTTGCTATTCCTCTCTGAGCTACCTAGTTACTTTCTGCTATGTTGCTTGTGTTGGGGGGGGGTGGTGTCTTATTTTTTTTTCAAAGAGAAACGATCAGTGCTGTTGTGAATTAAGAAACTACACCCCTTAGCTGAGAGTTAGTTATGTGTCGGGGGTGTTGAGCGGTGATTGTGGGCACTTATATTCATTTTAGTACCCAGTGTCTGATGTTCTGCAGCATGTGTGGTCTTTGATAGTAAGATTAAAAGGGAACGCAAGCTCTTCAAGTCTGAAACGGAACAACCAGCGTGGAAGAGCACAAGTATCCTTGGTATGGAAAAAAAATTCTAGAGTGTGAAAATAACCCAGTCTGGTAAAGTCACTTTAAAATTCAGCATATTCTCCTCGCTCCTTGCAGGCAGCATGGTCACCTCTCTGGAAGGTCTGGGCTCTGACAACGTTTTCAGCCTACATGAGGATAATCATTACAGGATAAGTAAAAGTCTGGTGAAGTCTGCAGAAGGAAGCACTGTTCCCTTGACCAGGGTGAAGTGTCTCGTCTCCATGACAACCCCTCACGACATCAGACTTCATGGCTCCTCTGTTACTCCAGCATTTGTTGAATTTGACACATCCCTTGAAGGCTTTGGGTAAGGAAGCAGCAAGGTCACTGGACGGCTCCCTTAGAGCCTCGCTCTATCATCTTGAGCCTCGTTGAGGTCTTTGTAGATAGACTTGATCTTGACTGCTGGGTTAGAGTGTGCTGTTATACCTTCTGTGCTGTATGTTTTAAGTGATTCCAGTTGTTTGAGCATGCTGTTTCTATGTTTACTTTTTTAAAATTAACTATCATATTAACTATATTGGTATAACTATGGAGTTAATAATTGAGGTCTATGGTTGAGTAAGTTTTAGTAAGTTAATTGTGGATAAAATTGTTTTCTTGGGTCACATCCAGCTCATTCATGTATCCTCTCTGAGTGGCAGAATTATGTCATCCTAGAAGGAAGCTGCTTGAACAAAGGAGGTGCTTTATCTGTCCCCTTCCAGACAGTTAGCCAATTCCTGTTGTAATAAATATGAGCTGTAGATGATAGATAAATTCAGATATTAAGCTCAGATTGGGTTCTTTCATTGTGCCTCCAGATTATGTATGATATTATGGTTGATAAATGTCATCTGTATGACTACTCAGTGACATCAGTGATGTCAGATGATAACTTTAAATATCCTGAGATTGATACAGTAGCCAAAGCAGCAATAAAGACTCTACAGTGAATCTCCACATTTGTGAAGTCCAGTAGCCTCAGAGTATGCACAACTATGTCCAGTTGCCGAATTAGGAGGAAGCATTGCAGGGAGATATCTTTTCTGTGATAATGAAATTACTCAAGTGTTTTGATTGAGATTATATTCCCAGATGTATTTCATACCCTTGAATCTCCAGCTATGGTTGCATGCTTGTTTGCACACACGTTGTATAAAAACAGAGTGGCTCTCTAACCACGATGTGTTTTCTTTACCAGCTGCCTGTTTCTGCCCAGCCTGGCTCCCCATAACGCCCCTACCAATAATGCTGTCACAACTGGTCTTACTGATGGGGCCGTGGTCAGTGGCATTGGTTCAGGTAAGTGTCACTCCTTCCTCGGGAGGTATTTCACTTGCAGTTCATCTGGTGTTACTGCCTCTTTTAAGAATGTAAATGGGAGTGGGAAGGCCTCCTTCAACATGGCTCCCACAAAGCCGAGTGTAGCGCTGAACCTGCAGGAAGACATGCAGTTTCAGAAGGTTCTGACATATGCCCAATAGCTTGCGAAAAAGCAAAAGAAGGAAGAAAAAAGTCTTAATCCTGGAGTGATCTTTCTGGGCCTGCCAGCAACATTTTCTGAAAGTCACATCCATGATTACTTTACCCAGTTTGGCACCATTAGCAGATTCCGATTGTCCAGAAGTGAACGGACTGGAGACAGCAGAGGTATGGCTTTGCGGAGTTTGAGTCTGAGGATGTTGCCAAGATAGTTGCAGAAACAATGGACAACCACCTTTATGGTGCAAGAATTCTATCGTGTAAATTTATGTCACCAGAAAAAGTCCATGAGGACCTCTTTAAAGAGCGGAATGTTCCTTTCTTCAGCCATTATTCTCGGCAGTGAGTCGCTATAATCAGAAACGGGGGCATTCGCAAATGTTGAAGGTGGAATATCGGTTCAAGAAGAAGGAAAAATTACTCCGGAAGAAGCTAGCTAAAAGGGGGATCAATTATAGTTTCCCTTCATTGGTTTTACCTCATCCAAAGAAAGGGACGTCACAGGGCACTCAGGAGTCCAAGGCTAACGAGGTTTTGCGTACCCCAGAAGAAAGGCTTTCGGGTATACCTAGGAATACAACAAAGAGGACATTTTAGGAAATGGCCAAAATGGTTCGTAAGAGGGAAAGGCTTTCGGGTATACCTAGGAATACAACAAAGAGGACATTTTAGGAAATGGCCAAAATGGTTCGTAAGAGGACAAAATGGTTCGTAAGAGGAATAAGACGCCTGAGAAGACTGGACAGCCAGGATCCCACACCAATTTATACACCAACATTTTTGAGAAACGAAAATCACAAGTGACCGAAATCAATGACAAGAAAAATGATGAAATCATTTTCAAACAGCCCATGCCCACAGTGAAAGAAGAGGTACAAGAAAAAGGAAGAGCAACCAGTGGTCCTGAAAGCGTGCTGTGTTGTGTCTTCCAGGCAGATGTGGTCTACATATGTTACTGGTGCAGCGACATGCAAGCCACTGACGAGATTATTGGAGGAAAAACACATTTGTTCATGCCAGTGAGACACGCCATCAGGAAGTTGGCTGCTGTGCCCTCTCCTGGCCTGAGTTTTATTCAGGCTTCACAGCTGCCTTAGTTTCCTCTGCCTGTATCGCATTACAGACTTAAATACCACCAGTGCTGTTCGACTGTCTGCGTGGTGGCTGTGCACATAAAACCCCAAAGAATATGGCTGGCTTCAACCTTAGACCCCAGAAACTGGAAGTTAAATACACATATGGAGAACGAGAAGGCAGTTCACGTTTGAATACACATTTGTACAAGTGCTGTAAGAATCTGGAATAACTTGTTTTCATACATAATTACAGTGAGCTAGTATAGGTTTGACAGGTCAGTTTCAGCAGGTATAGTCAAGATTCAAACAGTGACCAAACTTTTCTACTATTTATCCGAGTACAAGAGAACCGAAAAACCTTGTGTTTTTGGGGAGGGGGTTTCCATCATCTGTTTGTTGCTGTGCTTTTGTATTGCGCATGCAGGTTTGTTAATATACCTACAAGAATGTAAACGGGACCCACAAAACCTTTTTGTAATTTTTCTCTTTTACTCCAGGTGAGAGGTTCTTCCCTCCTCCTTCTGGCCTAAGCTATTCCAGCTGGTTTTGCATCGAGCACTTCAGTTCTCCCCCAAATAACCACCCAGTCAGGCTCCTCACTGTTGTGCGGCGAGCGAACTCCTCCGAGCAGCATTATGTGTGCCTTGCCATAGTTCTGTCTGCAAAAGACCGCTCCCTAATTGTCTCCACGAAGGAGGAGCTACTCCAAAACTACGGTTGGTGTCAGCCCCTTTCTGCTTTCATGATTCCACAAGGGGAATGTCTACCTTAATTAATATTCATTTGTAAATTTAAAATATTAATCCTCATCTGGCTTTCACTAGGCTAGTGTAGAGCAGGTTATATGGATTTTTGCCTATTTACCAGTGAATTGTAAGATACTTTTCTGTTTGTGTTTCATACGTACACACATACATACACACACATACACATATTCTTTGAGAATTTCCTATGTCTATGCTGTGTTGTTTGGTCCTAAGTACACCCCACTTAAGGCAAGCAGCAGAGGCTGAGCCTGAGCGAGGGCGCATCTCGCTTGCCAGCGCTTAGGATTCTGGTCCTGATGCTGTGCTGAGGGTTCCCATTTCAGTCACATTGCTCTTCTCCCCACCCTCTCTCACACCTCCCTCTGATAGGTTTTTCTTGCATCTTTCCTTCAAAATTAATGTTCTTTGATCCAATCTGTTCTCCCTGGGAAGAGAAGGGTCATCATTTTTTGCTTGCCTAAGTCCACGTTACCCCAGGAACCATGAGGTCATCTTTTTAAAAAGTCTGTCCCATCTTGTAAGCCTGGTGTTTGTATTTCACATGCATAGAGAACATCTGCATTTAAAGACTTGAATTTTCTTCTGTACAGGACCTTGTCTGAGATTTGTTCATGAAACCTACCTCTCTGTCTATTTTTTGTCTTGGTGATAGCTAGTTGGCCAGCTCAAAGCCTTGAGTAACCCTCAACTGCCAGGCCTTGCTCTGTCTTACTGTGACACACCATCCATTCCTCTCCAAAAGGGAAACACTGACTCCATTACTATTGGTTTGCTTCTGAGATTCAAGTCTCACTGTTAGCCCAGGTGGCCTGGAATTCCTGATCCTGCTGCCTCCACCCCTCCTGCTGTGATTGCAAGCAGGCCCCCAGCCAGTGTTGTGCAGTGTTGTGCAGCATTAGGGACCGAGTCTGGCTTTTGTGCATGACAGGCAAGCACTGTAGGAGCTGAACCGCCACACCCACCCTGGTCTTCATTAGGGTTTGTACTACTGTGCAGAGACACCATGACCATGGCAGCTCTTATTTAATTGAGGGAGCGTATGGTTCAGAAGTTCAGTCTATTACCACCATGGAGGGCCATGGCAGCATGTAGGCAGACATGGTGCTGGAGAAAGAGCTGAGAGTCCTGCCTCTTGGGCAGGCAGTAAGGAGTCGCCTGTCCCACTGGGCATAGCTTGAGCATATATGAGACCTCAATGCCCACCTTCACCATGACACACTTCCTCCAGCAAGCCCACACCTACTTCAACAAAGCCACACCTTCTAGTACTGCCACACCCTTTGTGGGCCATTTTCTTTCAAACTACCACATGCCCCATAGAATTTTTAAGTAATATCACCTTCAGTACTGGAGAATATTTACTGTTTACTAATAAGGAAGGGAAGCACAGCTTTTTCCTCTGGTGTGCCTTTGGAGGCATGCAAGAGAGGAGCCTGTGCCACTGTGAGTCCGGGGTATCAAACACAGGCTATCAGAGTCAGTAGTAAGTGCCTTTACCTATGAGCTGGTTTGGGTGTGTGTGGGTGGGTGTGGGTGTGATTGACACCAGGGCTCCATACATGCTAAGCACATGCGAGCCCTGTGCTTTCTATGATGTTCTTCACGCTGCTGGTCTGTTATTGTGGTTTCCTGAGGCCATCTCCACTTCTTACGTGGGTTTCTCCGTTCTGCTCCAGTTGTCCATCACTCAGTGGATTTTGCATTTGTGGTGTCTTCGCTCTTAAAGGAATTCTCATTCTAAATAAGATCTGATGCTTTACTGTAATAGCTATCTTCATAGGCCCAAAGCAGGAATCAGCATTTTGTTTGTAGTTCTTTCATATAATTGGAACTTTACTTTTAAATGTACTTATTTAATGCTCTTTCCTGTCTGCTCCCAAGTTGGTTATGGGTTATGTTAGCTCCTTCATGCCCCCTTTTCAATGTGGTTTTAACCTCTGTCTCTCAGCTAATGTCTCCCCCATTACAAATTGTGAGAAAGAGCAAGACTGTGCTATAACTCAGGGGAAGAACACATGTTGGCACGTGTCAGGTTCTGGATTTGCCTCCTAACACCACCAAGAACAACGAACAAAACAAAAGACAGTGCATAAATTTTCAGTTAGATGAACATTAAAATGAAATTACTATGAACCCATGGTTTGTTTTTTGTTATAGTTGATCAAAATTTATTCTGAACAGCTGGAAAGGGAGATGGGAAGGATCTGGGAGGAGCTGGGGTGGGGGTGGGAGGAGAAAGGGAAGGAGGGAGATCTGGGAGGAGCTGGGGGTGGGAGGAGAAAGGGAAGGGGGAAGATGTGGGAGGAGCTGAGGGTGGGAGGAGAAAGGGAAGGAGGAAGATCTGGGAGGAGCTGGGGGTGGGAGGAGAAAGGGAAGGGGGAAGATGTGGGAGGAGCTGAGG
>NC_022027.1:52051458-52057798 GCF_000317375.1 Microtus ochrogaster | reverse complement strand
TGGGAGGAGCTGGGGTGGGAGGAGAAAGGGAAGGGGAAGATGTGGGAGGAGCTGGGGTGGGAGGAGAAAGGGAAGGGGGAGATCTGGGAGGAGCTGAGGTGGGAGGAGAAAGGGAAGGGGGAAGATCTGGGAGGAGCTGAGGTGGGAGGAGAAAGGGAAGGGGAAGATGTGGGAGGAGCTGAGGGTGGGAGGAGAAAGGGAAGGGGGAGATCTGGGAGGAGCTGAGGTGGGGCGGGAAGGAGAAAGCAAAAGGAAGGGAGTACTGTGGTAATTAAATTACAGTCTCAAAAATAAAGAACAAAGATAAGAAAAGAAAATTCTCACTTTCCTGTCATCTTACTGTTTACATTGTGTAAACCTGTTGCTAGCACGGTGTGACTAGTCACATATCAGGCAGAAGTGGGGAGAGCAGAGAAACATGTAGAGTTGGGGAAGCTGGCAGAAGATAACTGTAGGACAAGGTTTTCCCAGAAAGCAAGAGCTTACAACCGGCGATGCCTTCCACACAGAGCCATGCAGAGCTGCTGTCCTGAGATTCTGGGCAGGATGGTCTATGGGATGAGCAGCATGCCTTCCTCTGATGCTGATGGTTACAGAACAGGGGCAGTGTGGGCATGCGCTCTGACTCTTTCCCTCTGCTGTAGTTGATGACTTCAGTGAAGAGTCCTCCTTCTATGAGATTCTCCCGTGCTGTGCCCGCTTTCGATGTGGAGAACTGATAGTGGAAGGACAGTGGCATCATCTGGTTCTGCTGATGAGCAAAGGCATGCTGAAGAACAGCACCGCGGCCCTCTATATCGACGGGCAGCTCGTCAGCACCGTGAAGGTAAGCATTCTGCATCGGGAAACACAGCCCTTCTCAAGCCAGCTCCTGAGAGAAGGTGACGGGGCATGTGCGCGTCGGCAGACGGGTGCGTGTGCGTGCGTGCGTGCGTGTGTACGTACATGTGTACGTATGTGGAGGCCAGCCGATGACTTTGGGTGTCTTCCTCTGTTGCTCACCACTCTGTTTCTAAGACAGGGTCCCTCTAAACCTAGAGCTCACAGAATGACTAGGTTGGTTAGTACCAGCATCTGTGAGCCTTCCTCCTCCACCTCTCTGGTGCTGCTCACTGATGCAGGCCACCATGCCTGGGTTTCCCTTGGGTGCTTATGCTGTGGGAAGGCGTGGGGATGTATCAAGAATGTCACACTCTAGTATTCATGAGCACTGGGAAGGAGGAGTAAAGAACTCCTTCCTGAATGAGGTGAATATTTTTCTCAGTTGAACGTTTCTAAACCTAAAGTTCAAAATACACCAAAATCTAAAACTTCCTGAGTGCCAGTATCATTCGCAAAAGGTGTGTGTGTGGGGGGGGGGATTTCAAAGTATTTTGAATTTTACATTTTCTGAGTAGCAAAGTTTGCATAGATATGCCAAAGTCTGGAAAATCTGTCTAAAGCACTTCCAGTTCAGACTAAATCGATCTAAAGCATTTCCAGTCCAGGCTGTAAGCTGTCCTTACTTTGAACAGAATTCAGCAAGGTTAAAATTCTTAACTTGTGTGAGACAGTGTCCATCTTACACTGATGTTATTTGAGAGAATAACGAAAGCAAATTAGTCTCCTTGTGTGAAAACATCAGCTTCCTGGAATCATCTTCTTCTCCGGTGGTAGTAATGTTTTATCGTGACATTCTGTGCCAATGAGAAGGATGCCAGACTTCCCATTGCAGTATTCGCTGATTCCTTGGTGTATGGTGGTGTTTAACGTGAGTCTCTGGACTGCTAGCTTCCTCTTTATTCACGCTATTGTGTCGCCAGCTTTTAGGATTGAGAGGCACACGGCAGCATTACACACACATGTCCAAGTACACACGTCTACTGAGAGTAGTCAGGCTGGCATGGACATGTGGGTCCTCACCACCATGTTCTGACAACACTGGGATCATTCTTTAATAATGTAAAATTTTGGGTATGATCTGAGTTTGGCTGATGTTATGGAAAATAAATCAGTGGCAATGTCCCTCACCTGTCACAGAAGCTACCGTTACAGGCAGACCCTTAATTTCTCATCTCTTACACCCTACTGAAATATATATTTATTTAAAATGAGTTGATTGATAATTAAGATGTCTCATCAGTAAACAAAACATTTTCAACTCTGAGAATGTCAATCAACCATGCCTATCTTCTGTTGAGATAATATATGTGCATATGAATTATAGATTTTATTTTTCTTACTATTAAGATACTTTTAATCAGTAATTTTCATTAGACTCACATAAAAAGTGGTTTCATCATAGAACTGTGAACTCTACATTTTCAAAGAAGCATCATTAATCTGATAATTAGACCACAGGCAGTGAGTGATAGTAGCCCTATATTTAATTGTTGCCATTTCTCTATATAATACTTTGTGAGAATCTGATGACAAATTTCTGCAGTGAGCACTCAGTTACAGACGGTAGAATCTTGCCCTTGGATTCTCAACTTGGTTTGAATATGTGGTGTGGTCCTGGGATAATGAGAACACATAGAACGTAAAAGTAGTCATTCCTGGGTTCCAAGTTTTCGCCGTCTCGCCTTGTGTCTTCTCTGCAGTTGCATTATGTCCACAGCACTCCTGGAGGCTCCGGCTCAGCAAATCCCCCAGTGCTGAGCACAGTCTACGCCTACATCGGGACGCCGCCTGCACAGCGCCACACTGCGTCACTGGTTTGGCGCCTGGGGCCCACTCACTTCTTAGAGGAAGTTCTACCTCCTTCCAGTGTCACCACTATCTATGAACTCGGACCAAATTACGTTGGAAGTTTCCAGGCTGTCTGCGTGCCATGTGAGTAACTTAGCCTCAGTTCTGCACACTGTATGGGACATAACTTCTGCAGCAAGATTCGTGTGTGTGTAGGACTGGGTATGTGCTTTTTAATTGTATCGATCACTCCTGTTGAAAGTGCTCTTCTCGGGTTGAGGATATAGCTCAGGATTAGTGTTTTGCTGCCATGTCTAGGTTCCCAGCATCACAAATAAATTGATAGAGAAAACAAAATATAGAGCCAGGCAGTGGTGAGACCTGCCTTTAATCCCAGCATTTGGGAGGCAGAGGCAAGTGGATCTCTGTGAGTTTAAGGCCAACCTGATCTACAAGAGCTAGTTCCAGGACAGCCCAGGGCTACATGGAGAAACCCTGTCTCGGAAAACCAAAAGAAGAAAGGAAAAAAAAGAGAAAATATAGTACTCCTTTTCACAATCACACTGCACTTTTCTGATTCCTTATCTACTCGCTAATTTCCCATGTTTTCTTCTTGGATTAAAGATGAAGATTTTGGTCAACTTCAATCCTATTTTCTTTATGTTACTTCTATCACATGAAGCAATTTAAATATTAAATGTTTAAAAAAGAACAAGTGGGTCCAATAAACAAAATTCTCAAGATTAAAGCTATCACTCCTAATAATCCGTTTTCTGAAATCCGTTTTTGAGTACAGTTTACTTGTGACACCCAGGTGTGTCACATCTGCCTTGTTCTTGTTCTGATTTCACTCATGGTCTCAGAGACCTTAGTTATGACAGAGAAGTTCTAAATACTAACTAACTTGATGATTGAGTACTTTGTTTACTCAGCCTTGTGTCTGATGAGAGCCGACCCTGTGCTCAGTGGGTTAATATCCCCAAGGGCCTTGTTCTCTGCTCCGCCTCATGCATATTTATTTCTCTCAAAGCAGTATCTCAGTTCCTACCATTTTCACTTCCATTTCATCAGTGTAGGAACTGAGGCAGAGACAGACAGACAAATAGATTTACAACATAGATTCTCAGTAGTAAAGCAGGATTTCAAAATGTGTGTTCTTCCCACCAAGGTACACAGTCCTGTTCCAAGGGGCGTGGGGGATGTGGGTGAGAGCGCTTGGTAAGCAGAGCTGCCGACGCCCATGCATTCTTACGCCTTCCCATGCAGAATGGAGTGTTTGATGGTTTGTTAGATGGAGTTTTCATCCCTTTGCCCCCTGTGCAGTAGGCCTGATGGTCAGGTTCGGTAAGAGTAAAACGGTGTAGGCTTGTATGACTGACAGCCCCTTTCCTATACTGTAGTCACAGAAATAGACAAGAGCTAAAAAGGCAAAATGGCTTTGAAATCTGGCTGTCTTTTATTTCCACTTTAAAAAGTATTTAAAGCCACCCAGGCAAGAATGACAGTAAGAATAGACACTGTTCTGAGTGTGTAGAAAACTATTGGCCATTGTGATAAGACACACTTTTTCTTTTGAAGGTAAAGATGTAAAGTCTGAAGGTGTCATTCCTTCGCCTGTGTCACTAGTTGCAGAGGAAAAGGTGTCATTTGGCCTCTATGTGCTCTCCGTGTCCTCCCTAACAGTGGCGAGAATTCGGAAAGTCTATAACAAGTTAGATAGCAAAGCTATCGCTAAACAGGTAAGTGGAACGCTCTCCTAGTTCACCATGGCTGTTCTCACTGGGAGGGTGGTCCAGATGGGCCCTCAGGGTCCCTCAGAGGTGAAGCCCAATGTAGTAGAGGGCGATGTTGCTTGCTTTAAAGATGAAAACAAGGGAACATGGGCCAACAAATGTAGGCAGAAAGACAATGGGTTCTCCACAACCAATACAATGCTGCCAGTACCCTCCTAGGCTGCCAAGACCCGGTTTGTCCTCACATCTTCAAAACTAAGATCATCAAGTTAATGTTGTTCTTAGCTGGGTGGTAATTTGGTAAAGCATCCAAGAGACTGCCATGGTCTTCCTCCCTGCAGGGCAGGGTTGCTGGATGTAACTGCAACATTTGTTACTTATTTCCTCTTCTGGTGTCATTCTCTAGCTGACACAACACTTTGACCAAAAGCAGCTTATGGCAAGAAAAGGGTTATTATTTCTTGTGTTAGGTTTCAGTCCCTCACTGAATCATGGCAGGAACTCAAACAAGAAGTGGAGGAACCCTGCATGTGACTCCCTCTCAGCTTCATGCTTAGCTATTTATGCAGCTCTAGATAACTTGCCTAGGGATGGTGCCGCCCACAGTCTCACCTGCATCAATCAGTTAGTAAGACAGTTCCCCACAGACATGGCCACAGGCCAAACTGATTAGACAGTTCTCGATTGGAGACTTTCCTTCCAGGTGGTTCTAGGTTGTATCAAGTTGACAATTCAGTCAAACCAAACTATTTCCTTTGTTGTATTGTGTAGTTTTCCGATGCAGACCTGAGCATCTGAAGTGATTGTTCTCTGTGTGTTTTCTTTCTTTCTTTTTTAAACATTTGATCTCTAAAAATCAAATATGAAATACCTAGACTTTTTGAGAAATGTGTTCCCTGATTGGAATGGAAGCATTGACTCTTGAAATATAAATTCACATCTTCCACTACCTTTCAGTAATTAGATTTGCAAATACCTTTCTGCTGCATTTTCTTAGTTTTATTCTGGGGCTTTAATTAGCATATTTGTTTTCCCATATTGCCACCTTCATGTGCCATTTATATTTGGTACATTTTGCTCCTAATTTAGGCCAAACATATTTAAATATTTAGCTTAATTGGGAAACTGAGAATATCTTGCTGAGTATCACGCTTATGTTGGCAGTGGCAAGTTCAGGCTGAGTGTAGCTCAGCCGTAGAACACTTTCTTCTCACACATTCCCTAGGTGTTACCCCACGCCACAGAATGTTAAGAAGTTGAACTTTATGATCCTAAAGAACACAATTTCTAGTGTTTGTTTGATAAGTTATTAGGCTGACTGGTTTGTGCTTTCTGAGGCAAGTTCTCATTGCATAGCCCACATCGGTCTTGACCTGGATTCCTCCTGCCTTAGCCTCCTAGACACTGAAATTTTAAGCTTGGACCACCACATAGACTTCCTTTTGTTAAAAAAAAAAATACTGATATTGTTAAAATTTAAGCAAATTCAATAAAAAAAGGTTTCTCTGTGATTCTGGCTCTATGGCAGAAGAGCCTAGTCAGTATGTTTTGTATTTTCCTTATGTAGTCATGTTTCATCTGTAATCTTGGAAATTTTATACAAATAAAGCTGATTGGGTCTGGAAAAACTGCATCAACAGTATTTGTCTGCAAGGCACTGAATGGTGGACAGTCTTCAAGCCATGGGGGAGGTCTGTTCAGGAAGTCTCTCAAATATCTCTGCCATCTTTACCTCTGTCGACTGTGTTTAAAATTATTTTTATGAAATCTCATACTTTGGAAGTCCTTGCCCAATTAAAGGAAAGATTGTAAAGAAGACTCATATTTACATATTCTGTAAGTAGGAGACAGAAAGGGTTTACCCATCACAGGAGTGGTAGAAGGAGACAGAAAGGGTTTACCCATCACAGGAGTGGTAGAAGGAGACAGAAAGGGTT
>NC_022027.1:52042252-52051358 GCF_000317375.1 Microtus ochrogaster | reverse complement strand
TGGTAGAAGGAGACAGAAAGGGTTTACCCATCACAGGAGTGGTAGAAGGAGACAGAAAGGGTTTACCCATCACAGGAGTGGTAGCACCGTACCAGACCATTCTTCTCTGACTGTTCTTTTCCTTTCCTCTTCTCCAGTTGGGCATTTCCTCCCATGAGAATGCCACCCCAGTGAAGCTGGTTCACAATGCCGCAGGCCATCTCAATGGGCCAGCACGCACAATTGGGGCCGCTCTCATTGGTTACTTGGGTGAGTAAGTTGTCTTTCTTGTTTCAAATTCTTTGCTTTCATATTCATATAAAGGGAGACAAGGAATTTTTTAAGTTTATATTTTGAAGCACTTGACATTACACTTTAACATTACAGATCATGTTCCTGCCGTGTTATGAATTTGTCCCAAATTCTAATCTTATTTAAAAATTATGAGCACTCATGAAATCTCCTGAGCTTCTGTACAAACTGCATATGGCATGTTGAAACAGTTGTGAAAAAAGCATTGGTTACTTTGTGGTTTCATTCTATGCTGGTTTTGCTCATACGTCTTTCTGTTCCTTAGAAATGATCTGAAAGAACTGGGGTTGTCGCTCCATTGTAGAGCCCGTCTGTAGCAGGCACGAAGCCATTGGTCTATTCCCCAGTAACTCCAGACAACAGCAGAAAGAGTGAAGTAGGGGAGCTTCTGGGTGTAGACACGGTCCGCCTGTCACAGGCATCATCAGAGTTGCCTTTTGGGTGTAGACACAGTCCGCCTGTCACAGGCATCAGAGTTGCCTCGTCTAGAGCTCCACACTCTGTCTTGGAGTTGGAGTTTATGGTTAGGCAGGATCAAGGCACCCCAATCAGGCTCCCAGGCTTCAGGAGAACTGATTAAAGTTGTGCTCCCGTGATGCTGGTTCCTTTTTAGAGTAACAAGCAGTTTTGCTGGGCCAACTCCTATGTTTAATTCATCCTTGCAATTTTCAGCACCCTACGCTGGCCATATCCTGACCCTGCTTTTCTTTTGTAGTAATATTGTATTAGTAAAGGTCTTCTGTTTGATGGAGCAACGCTTTGGGACTTAGGACTTTCCATTCTTTGCAGAACCCCAGCACAGTGTGGTATGGTGGGAAGTGATGAGCAAAGCATTGGCAGACCAGGTTCCAATTCCTGCCCTCCCACTGAGTGACTCAGGCCAAGCATCTAAGCTGCTTAGACTTCAGTTTCCTTCCCTGTGAATAACACTTACCCTGATAGCCTTAGAAAATAGTTCTCAAAATCCATGGTTCTCATGGATTAAAATGTTATAAATGCTGGAAAGCCTATAAACATTAAATTCATATTAACATGTGGATATATTTATATTGGGTTTTTCCTTTTTTATTTAGTTAAACTATAGTCACATCACTTCTCTCCTCCCTCCCATCCCTCATGTCTAAGGGCCCCGCCTCCTGGCTTCCCGGATTCACAGCCTGTTCTCTTCAGACCATCGTCTTTACACATTAAGAGAACTGAACAACTTATGAGTACAGCCTGCTAGTCTGCTCAGTTGCTTGCATGCCTGTGTTTAAGGCTGTCCACTTGGTCTGGGGTAACCCAATCAGAGAGCTCATCTCCAGTGAAGATTGAGTCTCTTTCTCTAGCAGTTGTCAACTGCCTGTCACTCTTCATCACGTTGTGGGTCCCAATGAGATATCGACATTAGGATATCAACCGTTGCTGGAACTGTTCAGGTCTTTAGGGAGACATATTGAGATTTCATGAACACAGCTTCTCTGTCACTTCTAAGAGTCACAGTTTCATAGCAGACTTCCTGGTCTTACATTTTCCCCAGCCTCTCCTCCATTCTGTTCCCTGAGAGATGGAGCAGTTGGGGCTGGGTACTATATGATCAGCTTATTTGCATTTTGATCTGTTGTGACTTTCTATACTGATCTCTTGCTTCTGCAAATAGAGATTGATGGGAGTGAGAGCTGTGCTTATCTGCACACATAAAGGTAAGTGTGGAGACTGTAGCCAGGTTATAGTAGGTTAGGAAAGTCACCCTAGAAGATCCTCAGGTCCATGACCTTACCAGCTGTGTGTCATGGCTGGGCAGCACTTATAAGGATAGCTTGCCCCCTGGTCATTGTGACGGACATAGGTGCCACACCTGGCTAGGACTCTTGATCCTTTCCTCCCTCAGCACCTTGCACTGCACCTTCTAGTACTATGGAAAATAGTCCTCAAGGAGGAGGTTTGGGGTCAGTTCCAGCTCAAATCCTCAAAGTATGTGTAATGTCTTTGGCATTTGGGGGGCATCCAGGAGCTATGGCAACAGGGAGACATCCAGGAGCTATGGCAACAGGGAGACATCCAGGGCTTTGGCAATAGGCTCTATTGTTTTGGGACTCTCTTGGACAGACTCCCCTGACTAACCACTTGAAAGATTTCCCATGCCTGGTACTAATTGAAGGTTTGTTAAATAGTTTGTGGGGGGAGTATTAGAAGTCTGTATGATGTAATTTCATTTGAAATGTGTGTGTACATGCACATACACTTATACGTACAAATGCAATTTTAGCTAATTATAAAATAATGATTCCTCATACGTTTTATATTGTGACTGATCTCAAAACTCTGGACTCAAGTGATCTTCATCCATCCTTCTTAGTAACGGGCTACACGTCACAGCTACTTTTATTTTTAAAGATTTTTTTTTAATTTTTAAGTATGTGTATATATAGAAGCTGAGGTGCACGTATGGGCAGGCACCCTCAGAGGCCAAACATGCTGATCCTGAAGCTGGTGTTATGGGAGGTTGTGAGCCACCTAACATGAGTGCTAAGAGTTGAACTCAGGCTCTCTAGGACCACACGCTGTACTCTAACCACTGAGCCGTCTCCAGCCTCTGATTGGGCATCTTACTCACTTAGTCCTAAGGAGCAGGCAGGTAGTGCTCACCGCGCAGCCTCCCTGCCCTGCTCTCACTTCCCCACATGGATCCCCAGCAGAAACTAGGAAGCTCTTTCTCACCCCAGATCACGTTCCTGACCTCTGTCTTTCTAGCCTGTCTCTTGCCCAGCACCGTGTACTGGATAGGTGAAGCTGCTCTGAACCCATTCTGTATGCTCGTCTCACGCCTTTCTGGGAGTCCGTAAACTAACACTGCCTTCTCCCAGATTTTTCTTTTCTTTTCTTTTTTTTATGAAATATGTGACTGTTAGCAAACTCGTCAGTGTGACTTCTTGTTTGCATGGGAAATCTATTTAATTATCATTCACTCTCTTTTCAATTAGGAGTAAGAACGTTTGTCCCTAAGCCTGTTGCCACTACACTGCAGTACATTGGAGGAGCTGCTGCCATCCTGGGCCTGGTGGCCATGGCTTCTGATGTGGAAGGGTTGTATGCAGCAGTCAAGGCCCTGGTCTGTGTGGTCAAGAGTAACCCGCTAGCCAGTAAGGAGATGGAGAGAATCAAGGGCTATCAGGTTGGTAACCGTAAGGCTTTACCTTCACTGCACTTTACCCAGATCGCCTCATTCTCATTAGTCCTGTTTTCTAAGCTGGAAACGTACTGAATGAGGACACATCTGTGTGGCTTTGTTTAACTTTGGTTTCTCAGGTCCGCGTCTTTCAGTCTCGCGTGTCCTGCAGACTGCACTGTTTCGGCAGCCTTGATGTGTATGAGGCGCTGGACCCTCGCTGTCCTGCGGAATGGTTCCAGGTCTCTGCGCAAGCCTCCATGCTGCTTTTGCATGTGACCTGGGTGTGACTAGTCCATGTGCTGAACGCTGAGATGTTTATCCGCTCATACTACTATGTGAATTCTGTCCCTACAGTTACTATATAGTGCGGTGGTTAGGGGATAATCAGAGGAAATGTCTGTACAAAGCTTTTAAATGGGATGTTTTTGACCTCAATTTGACCTAATCTGTATGTTCAAACGCCATGGATAGAGAAAGCCAGCCATGTTCAGAGTGCTGTTTGCTTGCTTGGGTGTTCTTTCCCTACCCAGAGGGAGTGAAGTGAAATGGATCAGGTTAGCTGCTCTTTGGAGAGACTGGGGGTTGGTAACCCCTCAAAGCTTTCCCCATTTTCTTTGTGGCTCCCTTCTATTTCACTCCCCTTCATCTCCAGCTCTCATACTCACTAAGTATGGAGAGCCACTGTACAGCAAGCACACACGGGGGTTCCCGACGGTGCAGAGGGGGTTGTAAGATTGGCGTTGTTCTCTGCTGTGTAGTCTGTGGGGCAGGAAAAGGACGCAAGGGAAACAGTTTAAATATTTGAGGGAAAACTGAGTCTCTGCTGTCGAATTTTTGTTGTTGTCACTGGACACGTGTGAAAACCAGCATGAAGGCAGGAATGCTGTCTTCTGGCTTGGTCCACGATCTGCTAGCTCTGTGACTGCTGGCCTGTTGTAAAATAGGACATCCGCGTGGGGAGCGTGTGCCTGAGGAGAGCTGTTGATCTCGTGCAGCAGGAGACAGGGAGGGACTGAGGACTGTTTCTCCGAGTACGTCCCCAGTGGCTCCTTTCACCCAGCGGGACCTCACCTGCCCTAATAGCATTAGGTCATGAAGCCAACAAAGAGTTAACCCGTTGACTAGATCCGTTATATGCGCCACGATCCACTTGATTATCTGCAATAGGCCTGTTTGCTTCTTCTTCCAGTTGTTGGCAATGCTGCTAAAAAAGAAACGCTCCCTTCTCAACAGCCACATCCTGCATCTCACGTTTTCCCTGGTGGGGACCGTTGACAGTGGCCATGAGACATCCATTATTCCCAATTCCACGGCTTTCCAGGACCTGCTTTGTGATTTTGAAGTAAGTATACACACTAACTCGTAATACAAAGTTGATGGATCTATTCAGCTTTTTCTTTTTTCTTCTCCAAGAGAGTTAAGCAGTTTTATCTCAGTTATATGTGTCTGAAATCATGTAATTTTATGATTATATCAGTGCCATTTAGTAAAACATAAGAAATCAAGTAATTATATTTCCTTTTCTCCAAATACTTCCTGTTCTACAAATGTTACAGAGACTAAATGCTTAATACATACCCTGCAACTGCCCATTTCTACTGCAGCAGGCGAAACCAAAGGTTCCCATTACGCTCTTGTGAAAGAAACTTTTCCACGAGAAGTGGAGTCTGGGTGGTTAGCAGCTCCATAGTGAAAGAATGTGCTCCCTAAAACAGCAGTTTTCAAGTTTATGATTTCAAGTTTATGATTCCTCCGATTTCAAGTTTATGATTACCATTTAATATGCAAACATAAATTGAGTTGAATACCAAATTCTGGCTCCGTTTCACAGTACCTTTCTACTCCATGACTTCCTAGAGCATCTTTTATTACTAAGCCACAATAGTCTATAAATAATTCCTCCCCTTTTTATAAACAGCCATTTCACAAATAAAATAATCATAACAGCATGTATTTTCTTTGATATTATTTTATAATCTAAAATAATGTGGTTTATCTTTGAAGGATATTGTACTATGTCCATTTCTTCTTTCCTATCCTTTTGCTGTATTTGCACATTTTTCTAATTTATAATATCCAAAATAGTTCATATTATTTTCACCTTAAATGATCAGTTAATTTTTTAAATGCATTTAAAAAAATCTTTTCATTGCCTAGATGTATCATATTTACAGCTCTTTAAAGATTTTGTTTTTATTTTTTATATAAGTATATCTGTGCCCGTGTACAGTACCCAAGGAGACCAGAATAGGGTTTCCAGTCCCCTTTAGCTGCAGTTACAGGTAGCTGTGCACCATCTAGTTTGGGTGCTGGGAACTGAAGCTGTCTCCTCTCAAGAGCAGCGAGGGCTCCTAATGACTAAGCCTGACAACACATTCCTTATTTGTAAATCTATATTCCGCTTGTACCTGAATTATAACCTAGGTCTGCTGGCAATGAATTCTCCCATCTGAAGAAGGCTTTTTCTATTCTCTTTTTATTTAAAGATGCTTTTGCGTGAATGCACTTCTACTTGGCCATTTTCACTTTTCCAAACTTTAAAAATGTTATCGATCATATTTATCTTTATGAATGACATATAGAATATATATAATAGATTTAAAAGCATGCTAATTGCATTTCTGTCTTCTTGGGTCTGTTTATAGTGATTGATTTTTCTCCCCATTTTCTGCTCTGTATAGTTAATTATATGACTAAAGTATGTTCCATTAATGTGTTTGATTTTGTTCTGCTGACAATGGGGCATTTTCAGGCTTAAATATTCTGTTGTTCATGCTTTGTTGTAGGTCTGGCTCCATGCACCATATGAACTTCATCTTTCTTTATTTGAACACTTCATTGAACTGCTGACCGAGTCCAGGTATTAGTTAATGCTCGTGTGGTTGACTGTCCACTTGTGAAAGAGATGGTCTTGCAATGTGTGAACTGTCTTTCTCTTACAGTGAGGCTTCCAAGAATGCCAAGTTAATGAGGGAATTTCAGCTAATCCCCAAGCTGCTCCTGACTCTTCGAGACATGTCCTTGTCCCAGCCGACCATTGCTGCTATTAGTAATGTCCTGAGCTTCCTGCTGCAGGGCTTCCCCAGCAGCAACGACCTGCTCAGGTGGGTTTGTCTCTCTAGAGGCTGAACTCGCCAGTGAGGTAGAGATGAGTTGAGCTGGACGGAATTGGTCCCTAGGGTCCCTATGCTCATGTAACAAATGTAATGTCAATATCATGCAAGTAAGGTGTGGGAAGGGGTATGGAAATCAGCCAAAAACATCGGCAGACCTAGATATGAGAGTTTTCATTATAGGGCTTGTCAGCCCCCACCCTCACTCCTCAAGGCCTGTTCATTCTCGGGTGTGTGTTACACACATGCATATAGACTTCTGCTTTGCACCTTGCCTTGCCCTCTGTCACTCAGAAACAGATGGAGCTTTATTGTTGGGACATAAATATTTTATATGATTTGAGTATTAATTTATTTAGAGTAACTGAAGAGATGGCTCAGGGTGTAAGATCACTTGCTATGTAGCTGTGATGAGCTGAGTAGCACCTACATAGCAAGCCAGGTCTGCCTGTAACCCCGTACAGATGGAGCAGAGACAGAAGGGTCACTGGGGCTGGCTGCTCGCCCAGCTGTCACATAGGAGCACCAGGCTCAGGAAGAGACCCAGTCTCCAAAGAACAAAGTAGAGAAGGACGAGGTAGGAAAGCCAATTCATTCTCTGTCCTGCACGGATGCACAGGCACTCACCCTACACACACGCTCACCCCACAGTCACACACAAACACACACTTGCACGCGTATGCTGTAGGGAATAGCTTTTTTTTAACATGAGGGAAATTCAGAGTCTTTCCTTTTATTTATGGAGTTTGCAGAAAGTTGTTTGATGCTTTTAACTTTGATATTCAAAGCTGAGGCTTTGCCACTGTTTTGGAGAATTTCAATTATCTTAATTACTATTATTTATTTAGAATTTATTCTGCCATATAATCACTTAGATGAAATTATCACCAAACCTCATCAACGTTTTAACTTTTTAAGTTTTTCACTTCCTTTGTAAATGAACAAGGGCCCAGAGAACTCTAACTGCTTGTCTCTGGTCACATTGTTAAAAGTCAGTCAGTGCCTCTGTGTGTGTGTGCACGTAAATATATTCATATCCACACACACACACCATATATGTATAACCTAGCCTGCATTCTGAACCCAAGCTCTCCATCCCCGGCTCAGTGGACTCACACAGATCAGCCAGAGCATTCTAACCTGACCAGCCGTGCTCACCAGCTTGTTAAGTCACATGGCTCAGTGCGTTAAGGAGCCCAGACTTCTGAAAACCTAGAGACATCTCTGTGTTGATGGCACTAGGTGTGGTCTAAGAGAAAGCAAACCGAATACTGTCACCTAAAGAGCCATAGAAGTCGAAGCAGAAATGTGTGTGTTTTTGTTTTCTCATTTCTTTGTATCTCTTGATCTAGGGAAAAGAAACATTAGCTCTTTTTTGCTTTCTGCTTTATTTAAAGGTTTGGCCAGTTCATCTCCTCTACGTTGCCAACCTTTGCAGTTTGTGAGAAATTCGTGGTTATGGAAATTAATAATGAAGAGAAACCTGATGTGGGTGAGTTAACCAAAGAAAATGGGCAGCTAATCACTCTGCCCTCATATGATACAAATGAGACTGATTGTATGTGAAAATATTATGTGGCATTCCTCTTTATGTTACATTTTTTTGTCTTTTATGGGTATGTCTGTCATATGTTAAATCTATGTAATATGCAGAAATGTAGTGTGGTCACAACATATAAAATCTTTCCTGATTTTAGAGTCATGGCAGTCCTTTTCTGGTATAACTGAAATTATTTCATTTCTAAAATTATGTCCATATTACTAGTATTATTTCTCTGTAGTTTTTTTTTCTGTAGTCTTCAGTAGTCAATGAGAGAAATCTTTTTACCTGCTGATACTGAGAGAGAACTTTCCTTGTTCATCATTATTGATGTTATTTTCCTGTTATATAATCAGAAAATCTGTCCCATGGAATCTTATAGCTACAGACATACACAGAAGAAGTATAGCAAAAGTAGTGTAACCTCAACTTGCAGAGGACAAAATAAGAGACTGGAATGCTAAAACCGGTCTACTAATGCAGACTTGGACTAGAGCATACAGCTCCTGCTTAATTCGCTCCTGCCAGTTCATTTGAAACCACCTTGATCTTAGAAAAAAATAGCAGAAGTATGATGAAATGGATAGACAGTATTGGTTGAATACTTATTGTGTGTTCTATCTAACTAAACAACAACCCTGTGCTGTGGTTACTGCCACCTCTGTTTTAGGGAAAAGAATCTGCCACTCACACAACATAATTGAAAGATCTAAGATCGTGACTATATTTGAATCAAGGTAGCCCAAACCAACATAAGGTTTTGGGTTTTTATTGAATAGATTTTTTTATACAGTATATTCCGCTTTTTGTTTTCCTAACCCCAACTCTTCCCAGATCCTCTACACACACACACACACACACACACACACACACACACACACATACACACACACACACACACACACACACACACACTGAGAGAGAGAGAGAAGTATTCTTTAGTACTTCTCCATTCTTTCCACAAGCCCTTAGGAAATTTGCAAATTCTCTCTTTAAACTCTAAGCAACACC
>NC_022027.1:52038043-52042152 GCF_000317375.1 Microtus ochrogaster | reverse complement strand
ACACACACACACACACACACAATCCTCTCTACTCCCACACACATCCAAATCCACACCCTGTCTTTCTGTCTCATTAGAATACAGGCCTCTAAAAATAAAATAAGAAGAAGAAGATAAAATAAAATTAAACCAGAATGGACAAAAAGAAAAAAACAAACAGAATAAAAAAGGGTCAAAAGGAAAGAAGCATACGGATACTGAGACACACATTCACATGCACAGAAAACCCATGAACAAAATCAGAAACCACAGTATATAAGCAAAAGACTTGTAAGAAGAAAACAAGTTCCCAGACAAAGCATTGTGAGACACCAATCTTTGAAAATGCTGTTACATTGAGTTTGTTCTGTGTTGGCCATCTACTGTGGAGCTTGGGCCTGCCCTTAGGTGTGGCTTGTTTCCCCAGTGAGATGGTGGTGGAAGTTAGTTGGAGACAACTTCTGGTTTAAGGATAGGTGGTGGTATCTGCTACTCTCAGTGCTAGAAGGCCATCTGGCTGAGACCTCTGCCAGCCCTGGGCATGCTGCCACAGTCTCAGAGTTCATAGTGTGGCAGTCTTGTTTCCGTGATGCCCTCCATCCCTCTGGCTCTTCCGGTCTTCCCACCTCCTCTTCCCCAGAGTTCCCCCACTCCCGAGGGAGGGAGATGGAGACATCCTATTTAGAACTGAGTGTTCCAAGGCCCCCTGGTGCTCGGCACCTGAAAGAGGGTGTCCTAAGTCCCCTTGTGAACTTGAAGCATCATAATGAATAAAGTAATAAATTCCCTTTGTGTATATGGAGGGGAAGTGGGAATCGGGATCTCTCCCTTTCTGTTTTTGGGTGACCTAACCTGTTATATAAACCAAGGTGCCTCTGCCTCCTGATCGCTGGGATTAAAGTCATGCACCACTGTACTCAGCTAAATTTACTTTTTATTTCACTATGTAGACCTGACTGGCCTGGAACTCACTATGAAGATGAGACTGGCCTTGAACTCACAGAGATCTGCCCACCTCTAGATTGTTAGTTTAAAGGCACGTGTGACCACACCCAGCCAAATCCATATTTTAAAAGACAGTCTAAAGTTCTAGAGTAGTCCATGATCCAAACAAATAGAAGCTAAAATCACAATAGAGTTCTGGCTGGGCCTCAGTGCCAGCAGAAATGGAAGCGTGGTGATGACTAATGGTGCCCAAGCCCTAGGCTTCTGGTCCACCCCATTGACGGCCTCTGAACCTGTCTTGCTCAGCTTTGCTATAGTTTCTTTTGTGCTTTATGTAGACTTTGCCTCTGTTCTGAAAATTCTCACTTTGCTTTGTGTATTGTATTTGTTGAATAAACTAATGATTCCTATTTTCAAACTTTAACATCTAGTCTCAACAGAAAGCATGGCTCTCATCTCAGAGAAATTAAGAGAAAGTTTATTCTTGAGCCAGTAATGAGTGATCATGGCCTAGGTTCAGGTTGGCTCAGGTAGCATGTTTTAATGTAGAACGGCTTCGTGAAGTTTTACAGTTCCAGAATAAAAGTAAGTAGTTTTTCACATACACCGGTGCAAACATTGGATAGCAGGATCCAGCAGAGCAAGGGAGCATCTTGTCATCTTGATGTTCTCCTAACTGTAGCTGGTGAAAGGTCACAGTCTGCTGAGTTAATTCATTTCAGAAGGGTTTACTGGATCACACAGAGGCGTTAGGTCAGACACGAGAGGGAAGAGCAAGCTTAGGGGAGCCTAAGGCTTCTGGGGTCCTGATCTGCAACATTCCAAGTCTTCATAATTAGGGAGTTCATTGAGTATATCAAAGCTTTAATGTGGGCGTTGCCTGTTCCAGGAGCTTTAGGTCACATGACTGCATTCACTTCATCTTTAATGAAAGAGGAAGTAGAGGACCTGTCAGGGACACCGAGGTTCTGTAGGAATAACTGTTTTGATTCCTATGGTTTTAATTGGTGGCTTCCTCCTACTAAAGAAGATAGGGGAGTATTAGTTAAAACACAGAAGTCTGAAGTCACTACCTTTGACAATGTTGGAGGTATAAATGAACACTGGTCATGGTTCTAAAGAGAAATTATCTGGTTCATTTTCTTTTTGGTATGGTGGAAATCACTTGTGAAGAACATGTTTCCTACAAGGTTTTTTTCCTCATTATTTCAAAGAAGAGGATTGGGCATTTTATCCTCTATCCCTGGGGTATGTAAATGTGTTTATCTCCCCCTTAGGTTCAGAAGAGGAGTTCGGAGGTCTTGTATCTGCTAATCTTATACTTCTGAGGAACAGACTTCTAGACATCTTGCTAAAACTAGTTCATACATCGAAAGAAAAGACAAGCATTAACTTGCAGTAAGTGAAACCTACTACTCCTAGCCTGGCATGGGGATGCACACCTTCAATCACACTACTTGGGAAGCAGAGGCAGGCAAATCTTTGTGTGTTTAGGCCAGCCTGGTCACATTGTGAGTTCTAGGACAGCTAGGACCACGTAGTGATAACCTTTCTCAAGGAAAAAAAAAAGAAGACGACGACGATGAAGAATAAAAAGGAGTAAAAGAACCAATATTCCTGTATGCTGGTCCTTAAAAACGGAGGCTGCACCACCTGGCCACCCAGACCTGAATAATCTCACAGAAACTATATTAATTACAACACTGTTTGGCCAATGGCTCAGACATATTCCTAGCTAGCTCTTACATCTTAAATTAACCCATTTCTGTTCATCTATACATCACCACAAGGCTGTGGTTACCTGTAATGTTCTGGCATCTTTCTCCTTCTGTGACTACATAGCATTTCTTTGACTCCACCTACTCCCCCCCCCCCTTTCAGATTTCCTATCTGGTTTTAATCTGCTAAGCCATTGGCTGAAACAGTTTTATTCATTAACCAATAAAAGAAACACATATACAGAAGGACATCCAACATCAGTTACTCATCACTTCCTGTCAAACAGAAAGAGATTTCAAACAGGTTTCAAAGGATTGACTTTAACCCTGAAATTGATAGTATCTCAAAAATGAAGCTCAGCCAAATTTTCTATTTGAAATCTGAGTTTAGTTCGAAAGCTAATTTCCTTTCTTTGAACCCATCTGTCTTGGAACAGGGCTTGTGAAGAGCTGGTGAGGACCCTGGGTTTTGACTGGATCCTGATGTTCATGGAAGAACACTTACATCCCACCACAGTCACAGCTGCCATGCGGATTCTTGTGGCCCTGCTGAGTAACCAGTCGATCCTCATCAAGTTTAAGGAAGGACTCAGCGGTGGAGGATGGCTGGAGCAGACGGATTCTGTGCTGACAAATAAGATAGGGACTGTGCTAGGTGAGAGACTCCAGTTCCGTGCTTCAAAATACGCTGCTGGTCTGTCTAAGTGCCGTGTAAGCGTGCGCACTCCAGTTGATAGCACCGCCACTAGGAACTGTGAATTCTAATAACAGTAAAAAGAAACCTTATCTTCCAGATTCAAACTACAGCCAGAGATGGAATTTTAATATGTGAAAACTCAGAGAACTGGCTCTGCTTTTATTGTTCCTTACAATCTTCTTTGACCTCAACTGTTACAGCAAAATTGACTGATGGGAGCATTAGTGTCCGTGCTGCATGCCCTGTGTCAGTCACCATGCTCACCATGCAATAGCTTGTTTGGTTTGCACAGTAACTGGGTGATGTGTAAGTGTATCATCCATAACTCACAGACAAGAAGCAAAGCCCAGGGCTGACATCAGTCACACAGCAGGATAGACGCCCCATTGTCTCAGATATGTATGGTGGGGCCTAAGTCACATGTGATCATCGTGATTCAGAAACGAGATGATGTATGCACGAGAGTGAGACATTTTCCTTCATTAGAGTATATTTTAGACAATTAATTCAGCCACACTGAGAAACTGGTGAAGATACATATACTTAAAAACAACCTAGACATAAATTGTTCTTACTGTGTTAAATAACATAACTGGAAAATGTGAATCGCCATTTGAAATTTTAATAGCTTCAGAGTGAAAGTCAGTCACTACTGCTTCTGCGCACAAAAGATTTCTGTTGAAATTGTGACTGAAATCCACTCTGCACTGAGCTCTCTGCTGGGCATGGGGTGTCAGAAGGACCATGTTTGGGTCGTACCCTGAAACTCC
>NC_022027.1:52031085-52037828 GCF_000317375.1 Microtus ochrogaster | reverse complement strand
GCTCTCTCCCAGCTGTCTCCTGGCAAAGTTTCAGAGAATGGTGGGTGACCCACTCAGCTTGGGGAGACCACAGCCACAGTGGGCATGGATCTGCCTTCTCCACGCCTGCCGTCTTCTGACACAGTGCAGATGTGTTGTGTGAGGAGGTCGTTTGTCTTCATTTACTCCTAAGCCTGATTCCATATATAACTTAAGGTTAAGATGTGTATGCTGCCTTTTTTTAGGACAAATTGCTCAGTTTCACTTAATTCTTTTGGAAACATGAGCTCTTTGACAGTTACTCTTGTCTTGAATGTGCTTGTCCACTGTGAGAAGCATCTGTGGACCTGTCCCAGCTCTCTGTGAGAACCTGTGTCCTCCTGGGCAGATGGCTGTGGTCCAGCAGGTGGTGTTGTGAACCTGGACTAAAGATGGGGTCAGCCGCCGGTCCCTGGCTGACTTTGCCTGTGTCAGCACAGGACAAGTGTGCCACAGCCACAGAGTCAGTGTGGCACTGGGACCCTTCCTAACTCTTCTTCCCTCCTTTCCTCCTAGGGTTCAATGTGGGCAGGAGTGCCGGTGGGAGATCCACAGTCAGGGAGATTAACCGGGAGGCCTGCCATTTTCCCGGCTTCCTGGTTCTGCAGTCTTTCCTGCCTAAGCACACGAATGTCCCTGCCCTCTATTTCCTCCTCATGGCCTTGTTTCTGCAGCAGCCTGTGAGTGAGCTGCCTGAGAACCTGCAGGTCAGTGTGCCTGTCACCAGCAGCCGATGTAAGCAGGGCTGCAAGGTAGGAATTACCTAGTAAGGTGTCGCTGTAAAACCTGACATTCTTTTCCTTCTGACATTTAAAGTTGAATTTGGGATTTAAAAACCCTGAAAATTTGCTAGGTGATTTTCCTAGAAAGACGTCCCCATCACAGTCACACCTTCTTTTCTCTCTGGTTGTTCTGTGTGATTATCTATACATGAGGACTTTGGTGACAGTAACGATGATCTAAAGGATGGTTTTGAGTAATCTAACTTTACCTAGAAATTTGATTTTATACCAGATAATAATAAATGACGGGAGGGTGTGGGGAGATACCTTGAGCCTGTGACCCCTAGAACCCGAGTAAGAAGTCACCATGGCTACACAGCCCTTAAGTAGGGGGAATGAGGGACCCTTGGAACTCATTGACCCTCTGTACCCAAATTGGTAAACCTTGGCATCAATGAGGAGACTTTGTCTCAAAATATAAAAATGAAGGCTAGAGAGTGATGAAGGAGAGATACCAGACATCAGTCTTGGTTCTCCACACACATCTGCTTATTTTGCGCCCGCGAGCGCGCGCACACACACACACACACACACCACTCTAAAATGAGTAGGTACAAGTATTGGTTTGAAAAACATTGTTAATTTCTTAATGGTATATAACATTTACATTTTCAAGGTGATTTCCAGTAATGATTGATTTGAGTTGTCATTAAAGATATTAAAATTGTCTATATGTAGCTGATATCTGTGGCTCCATAAAGACTTACTTTAACCTTTAAATTCAACTTTGCTTCCATCCAACACCAAATGATATTCAAAGCAGTTTTAATATTTAACTAAGCCTTTTCCATGAAATCTCCTAAGTGCTACTCTTAGATTTATGCTCAGTAGAATTTGGTTTCCCGGATCTTTTTGGATCGTGTGGCACCATGGCCGTGGTGTTCTATAAGGCTGCTCTCAGTAAATCCCATCATCCACTCATTCTGTCACATCTTACTCATAGGTGCCATACGTTTGTGTCATGGCTGAGTTTGGGGACTGACTTCACTGTGCTCCTGTAAACATGTTCCTTAAGATGATCACATTGATGATTTCATCTTTTTTCTAATCGCTGTGTGGGGGTTGGGGCCATACTTTGTCTAGAAAAAAGGAATAGAGTAGCGTTGAATGTGTAGGTACTTGCTGAGATGGACCAGGTGACGGTCTATACGGTATTCCCCAAGCTTTGATGTGTAGAATGGAGGGTTACTAATGATCTATTGGTTGGTCATTACTCAGTTAAAGCAAAAGTAGTTTCAAAGAGATTTTAGATTGTTAGAATATCTAAACATCTCCTCTAGGGAAAAAATGACCAGTGTCTTATTGTTGCTTGCTTGATCTGCAGTTTGACTTGGATTCCATCTGGACCTTTATCTTTGGAGTCCCCGCCTCCAGCGGAACAGTGGTCTCTTCCATCCACAACGTGTGCACAGAATCTGCTTTCTTACTGCTGGGGATGCTGCGCAGCATGCTGAATTCAGTGAGTTCCAGACGGCCAGAGGGCTGGCAGCCCACAGCCCGCGAGCAGTGCTGGCTGCCGCACAGAGAAAGCTCGCTGCCATTTACCACAGCTGTCTGCTTGCCTGGCTCTAGTCTCCACCGTTTTCTTACCTCTCATGTAAGGACAGGCAGTGCAGTTAAGACCCCAGATTACAGGCTGGAGGTGTGGCTCACTGGCTGACTCTCTGCCTGCTAAGTGGGAGGTGGGGTTTAAGCCCCAGCACTTAAGAGCGACCAGAAACCACAGACTCTGGAAACAAGGGTCCCACGCCTGGTATTCCAAATGCGCCAGCTTCTGTCTACATCTTAAGTTGAAACATCTTGTGATAACAGCACTTATCCTGTAGGTTATGAGGATTTATGAGGTATTATATACACAAAATATATTAAAAGTATCATAACTATCACCTAATATTACCACCATAAGATATATAGTAATAGATATGCATATAATCATTACTTTCATTTAGATGTTATTTATAGAATAGAAGAGTAGTGACAGAATCTACTCCTGTCTGTCTACAGGCACAATGTGAATGGTGGCCTAGCTTGTTACACAGCTTAGAATTGTATATTAAGAGAAAATGCTAACCTAGAGTCCTTGCATTACTTGTATCTGATGGTTCTCATCTAAGAACAAAACGGCATTGAATTAAATGCATTCATTGCCTTTGAACTTTACTTTCCTGCTGGTCCATAAATAAATGTAAAATTCTATGTTGAGAAGCCACGCTCAGGACAGGTCTCAGGAAATAGCATTTTTCAAATACTTAGATTTGCATACTGTCTTACGGAACATCACATGTTTGTCGGCTAATGCTTGCAGGCACTGCACTATGATGTAGTGGAAGGTGTATAGGGAGAAATGACTTCTGCATTTTTACCCTGCTCCCGGCCTTCTGGCAGGATGCCCAGGAACAGTAAAGGAGAGAGCTACTGTCATGCAGCCGTAGTCATGTTGATGCTAACAACTGTTCTTAGCTGCACTCTGAGGAGGGCTGGTGGATAGTTTCTAAGGGTGTGGTTGTCCTCTGACTGCTGGATGTGTTACATGTTTGCACATACATCTTTGATCATGTATGATTTATAAGGTTTCGGATCATTGATATGTGCAGTATTAGAAGAAGAATAAATAGTAAATCCCCCCTCTTTAATTTGAGACAAGGTCTCCTGTAGCCCAGGCTACCCTTAAACTTTCCCTGTAGCTGAGGATGACCTTAACTCCTGATGTTTCTCCCTCCTCTCCCCAAGAGCTGGCTCGCAGATGTTTGCACCAAGCCCAGCGAAGCACCATTAGAAGCGTCTCTAACACAGCTGTTTTCTCTCGCCCTGCCTTAGCCCTGGCAGTCAGAAGAAGAGGGGTCGTGGCTCCGCGAGTACCCAGTGACCCTGATGCAGTTTTTCAGATACTTGTACCACAACGTTCCAGACCTCGCCTCCATGTGGATGAGCCCCGATTTCCTGTGTGCCTTAGCAGCCACCGTCTTCCCCTTCAACATTCGCCCTTACTCAGAGATGGTAAGAGTCGAAGGGACTGGTCAGGCTGGAACTGGTCTGCTCTGGAGGAAGCACGTTTTTCCCCCTAAGTTCCTGACTAGCTTGTCTGTTTGTCACGGACTGCACCTCCTGCTTTCTGTCTCCATGCTGTTGTGAGTCCGTTGCTGGTGCCTCTGACCAGGCGACTGCTGTTGCGTGTCTTTCCAGGAGATGGTGGCTGTGTGCTTAGAAACTGTTCTTCTCAGTCGCAGGATTCTAGCCAAACAAACTGGTTTTTGTTTTAGATAGTAGATGTTTGCTGGGTTTTATTTTTACCAAGTGATTTATAGGGTTGACTTTCTTCATCAGTGACAAAATGAGTGTGATTCTTTTGCTCAACTTTTCTTACCTTGTTCAACCTTTTATTTTGTACTAACTTAACAGGAAAATATTAGTCTACAGTCAGACAGACTACAAAGACGTCTGTCCTTTCAGAGAGGGCCAAAGAGATAGTTCACTCTTCCTGTTCCTGTCATGTTTGCAGGGTCGGAAGTGAAGGCCCTTCTTCACACTAATTTCTCCTCTATGTAAATGTGAAGTGCCCACTCCTGACTTATAGAGACAAACTGCAATGACCTTAACACTCTGCTGGCTTAGAGTTTTAGAGTCCTTGTTTTGGTTTAAAAAGTATGTGTATACATATTTGTGTGTGTGTGCACGCGCACATGCACGCATGTGCATGCATATATGGACTTACAACATTTCCTTAACATCTCCTTTTCAACATCTGGGATTTGTCTACTGCTCTTTCTCTGGCTTGGCTGAAACTTATTGATATTTTGTTTAATTGATTTTGTTTAGCTGCAAAATAAAAAAAAAAAGATAGCTCAGCCCTTGGGGCTTGCCATTATATAGATTCTTCTCTGACCAGTGACATTTGGCTTCTCAGCAGATAGCTTCAGATATGCAGGTACAATTGTCCCCATGATATCACGTCATGTATCTGAAGTGTTCATATTCCCCATAAAGCAGATGTATTACCAAGAGTCTGTTGGAAGTGTTGAGTAACATGGCGCAGTGCCAGATTCCTGCCTTGAAAGCCAGGATAGAAGAGTCTGGTCCTGAGCTGACTAGCGTAATGGGAAGCAAAGGCTCAAGGGAAGTAGCCCTGCTTTCGATGTCACTGCTGCTGCCTCTGCTGTCAGTTTTGGCAAACATACAGATGAGGTGTCAATATGCACTCTAACGCGATTGCCCTTGATTCCTTCCGTCAGGTGACAGATCTCGATGACGAGGTTGGCTCTCCAGCAGAAGAATTTAAAGCCTTCGCCGCAGACACAGGCATGAACAGGAGCCAATCAGAGTACTGCAATGTGGGCACCAAGACATATTTAACCAATCATCCAGCTAAGAAGTTTGTTTTTGACTTCATGAGAGTCTTAATGGTCGACAACCTCTGCCTCACCCCTGCTAGCAAGCAAACACCTCTAATTGATCTTTTGTTGGAGGTAAAGACAAGGAAATGCACATATCATTTGCCCGCATTGCTTTTATAATGAAAACATTAGGAACCAATTAAACTCTGCGCAGAATAGTTTGAGACTTCTAATTCTTCTGGATAACGTACAGGAAATGTGTGAGAGTAGATAGTTTTCAATGCCACGTGGATGGCGAACCCTGTCACTTGGTTCCATTTTTATTTTTGTCCTTTCCTCAAGCATGTTTCTACTTTAGTCCTTTATCACCTCTTCTCCTATGGCAAACTTTTCCAATCAGGGCTCAGGAATACTGACTTTAATTTCTGTCACCCTTGTGCTATGAGCAGAACTAGAGAAAAGGCCTTTGGATGCAATGAGTAGGGTTCTATCTGCCCATGGACACAGGCTGGAGTCAGCTCACAGGCACGGTGTGTGCGTGCCAGCCCCTGTAGACATTGCAGTCCATCCCACTGCCACCCACGGCTGCTCCCACTGTCCAGTGCATCTTCCAGCATGCTGTACCGCACATAGGAGATACTCAGCACACGCTCAGTGACCTTTCCCAAGGGCAGCAGGCTTCTAGTTGTTCCCTCTTGTGGGGAGTGAGAGGATCAGTGGCACAGGAGAAAATGAGACTCTGCACTTGAGTGGTTTCGTTGCTGGCTGTAGATGTGAACCATCCCTAAAAACCACTCTCAGGTGTTCATCTAGAATTGGTCATCTCACTCAGTGGTAGACTGTATAAGACTGTGGGTTTGATTCTAAACAACAGTGTCAAATGACCAAAACAAAATATTCATCTACTGACATCACTAAAGAAAATAGATCAGAGAGAGAGAATCTGAATGACTCATCCCTTGCCTGACCCTTTTGGGCAGTGCGTGGAAACTGTACCAAAGAGTCCTTGCTTGTGCAAGGTGTGAGGTTAAGATGTGTGGGGACTGCTCTCTTCAAAGGGAGGGATGGAAACATGTCACATGCTCACAGCTAGACAAACAAAACAGATTTGTCTGCTCCCTCTGGTGGCTACTGCAGTTAACTTTTTAATTGCAACCTCAAAATCATGGAAGGTGTTTATCTCACTCTTTTGAAAACATCTCCATTTGGTCAATTAAAAGAAATCACTTGTGGAATTTAGAAGCATCTTAACCAAAACCACAATTTTTTGAAATTGGCAGAGAGAATCATGTGTCAGCAGTAAACCACACGATTAAAATCCTGCCTGATACAACTTGTTGCTCAGGAAACCTTGAGGCGTTATAGAGCTAGATCTGGAGCTTGATGGAACAGCTCGATGATGGAGACCAGTGGTAGAGGTCTGTGATGGAGCCTGGTGACAGAGCTGGTGAGAGCTCCATGATAGAGCTCAGTGCTGGAGCCTGGTGATGGAGCTCAGTGGCAGAGCTCTGTGATGGAGCTTGGTGATAGAATTTGGTGAGAACTCCATGATAGAGCCTGGTGATGGAGCTCAGTGGTGGAGTTCAGTGATAGAGCTCCCTGGCGGAGCCTG
>NC_022027.1:52029604-52030750 GCF_000317375.1 Microtus ochrogaster | reverse complement strand
AAAAACCCTCAAAACCAAACACTGGAATCACAAGATGGTTTTCAACAGAAATGTGCAGGAAGGATAAAGGCTCCAAGGTTGGCAATAGAGGTAAGGGAATGGGCAGGTGTGCCTGGCCAGTGAGAGTATCTCTTCAGCTCCTGAGAATACTGACAGCTAAGCAACTGGTCATGAGTAACTTAGGGACCTGTATTTTTGTTTCGTATGTAAGCAGGAATGATATATTATATTTTGGAATATGTATTATATTTATAATTATATATTGACCTGTCTCAACCTCAATAATGGTCTCATTGTTGGTGTGTAGAGTTGTGCCCTTTGGACTGGAGAGCTGAGTGTGAGGATTGTAGTCTGGGAACAACAGCAGTGTCAGATTGAAGCCCTGGGAGATGTTAAACTCTTTAAAGCTGCAGGCAGATTTTCATGTCTTGATTCCCCTGTAACAGTTGGCACAGTCCCTTGGTGTGCTGTGTAATAACTCAACTACATCCCTGCCCAACAGGGAGATAGTACTCCATCTTCACCAGAAAGGGTGATGCTTGTTCTTAAAAAACAGAGATGGAGAGCTAGCTCAGGCACCACACGTGCCTACGTAAGCATACATGTAAATAAAAGTAACTTGCAACAGTAAAGAACTTTACACACTTATATAATATATCTATATACAAATCAGTCTAGTTAATATTACTGTTTTCCATGCCTTCCTTAAAAAGCATGATTGTTAATCTTCTGACTCAAGAGCCGAGCTGTGTGTTTACTGCCTCCCGCACAAAGGGAGGGCCTTAAACACGTTAATCTGCCCACTGGGAACCATACTCTCTTCTGTCTGTTGTCATGGGAAAACGTGCTTTCTTGACATTTGCCAACAGAATCCCGTTCATGTAGAATGGATTGAGTGTGACATGGTGCCTGTGTTCCCTGTTCATAGAGAATGGGTTGAGTGTGACACTGAGGTGAAAGCTTAGGACACAGTTGAACTGCATTCTGACAGCTGTTTCTATTGGTTTGTTAGGGTGGCAACCTAGCTTTCAAGTACAGGACCTGGCAGATGGCCAGACACTAGGGATCCTTGGGTTGTCCTAAAATGTCAGGCCTTTGACACACAGTGGACAATTCCAACTGTCATAATGTTCTTGGTTTGTATTC
>NC_022027.1:52014256-52029484 GCF_000317375.1 Microtus ochrogaster | reverse complement strand
AGACAGGAATGCTGTTGGTTTGTATTCGTAGACAGGAATGCTGTTGGTTTGTATTTGTAGACAGGAATGCTGTTGGTTTGTATTTGTAGACAGGAATGCTGTTGGTTTGTGTTTGTAGGCATAGGCATGCAGTTGGTGGTTTGCAAACACGAAAACAGAGCCAGGACTGTTTCTGACCATCGTACCTGGTCCTAATGGCTGGCTCAGCCTGCTTTCTTATACAACCAGGGCAACCTGTCTAGGGACGGCACAGTCCACAGTGAGCTAGACCTGCCCACATTGATCAGTAATCAAGAAAATGACCCACAGGTTGCTCACAGGGCAGCCTGGTCAGGGCACTTCCTCCATCGAGTGTATCTCTTCCAAAATGGCTCAAGGTTTGTGTGAAGTTGACAAAAACCAACAGTCACCCTTTGTCTCTAAAATAGGAATTTCCCCATTTCAAAGTGGCATTTGCCAGTTAAAGAGGGCATAAATGTATATACCAAAGCACACAAGAACATGCTAATGAGTTCTTTAACAGTTAAGGCTGCTGAGTCCCAAGAGGACCATTCTAAGTAGGCAGTGAGGGCCAGTAAGGAATGTAAGTTTCATCATCACTTTGAAGACTCGGGAGACTAAATTCCTGTATAACTCAGTCACCATAAATAAGTCTCCACCTTCTGGAGCTAGAAACATTTTTGTTTTTTAAATAAAATTAAGTACTGATCAGTGATGAGACACTTAGCAGTGTGGCCTGCTTTCATCAGGTGGCCCCGTCTTTGTATGGTTAGGTTTCCTCCTGATCCCGGTGTGCGTGTTGTTTTACTTAGGCCTCTCCTGAACGATCTACAAGAACGCAGCAGAAAGAATTCCAGACACACATTTTGGATAGCGTGATGGACCACTTGCTTGCAGCTGATGTGTTATTGGGTAATTCTGTGTTGATTTTTATGTTTTAAAAGTGCATACATTACCACTTTCCTCTCTGTAATCTTCCTTCTTTCTTTTCTGTCTGACCTCTTTGTTTGAGATGATCTATTCACATTTTTGCATACAGCAACGTGTTGTCATCGCTATATAGTGCTATGTCACATGTACGCATGCTTATTAATACTACTGCTGATAGATATATAGACGGTTCCTGTTAGAGACAACGCCATTAAAACTGCTGTGAACATTGTTATTCAGGAGCCACAAGCGTGCATGTTCCATGTGTCTGTTGGGTAGTGGGATCTCAGGTATGTGCACGCTATTCTTCAGGACGGCTTTGGGTCAGAAAGTCAGAAGGCACTGGACTATATTCTTTCAAGGCATTTGTATTGAGTTGCAATACATATTAACACTTGAGAAAGTCATTTACAATAGACACATCACTTTTGTGTCAAACAACATGAAATTTCTGAGAAAAAAAAATGTTTTAGTTCAAAGCCAGGAATAGCTGCCCGCCTGTCATCCAGGCATGATTCCAGATGCTGCATCAGGAGCACTGCAAATTCAAGGAAAGCCTAGGCTACCTAGTGAGACCCTCTTGGAAAGGGAAACTATACAAGTTTGAACAATTTACTGACCTACTCTGAGTGATCATATGAATCATAGAACCTTTCTGGTAAATTAATATTTTCATAAAGTAATTTGCCAGGACATCTTAACTATTGCCTTAATATGTAACTGATTTTTTTATCACAAATGTCAATTTACATTTTTGTGCCTGTTTTTATCCCCTGAGATCATCTCCTTAGAAGTGGAGGTAATCAGTGATCTGTGTGGTCTCCACAGTATAGGGGGGTGACACTGGGGGTCCCCTGGTTAGGGAGCCTGCACTCCTGGTCACAGCTGTCTGTGGCATCTGCCTGAGGTGCCTCGGTGTCAGCCGTTTTGTGAATCTCATGCCCGCATGCGTCACTTGGTTGCTGTGGGAAATGCGCCACAACAGTCTCGCTGAGAATGCTCCCCTCCCACCCACACCCCCGTTCATTATTCACACTTAATCCGTCTTTAATTGAACTTTTTATCGGGTGAAGATGCGCTGATGCTGAGGTTCTGGCTGCAGAACTCTTAGCTTCTCACAGGCTGTCCTTAGGTGTAGGAGTGTTCGCAGGGACTTCCAGCCACAAAGCTCGTAACCTGGTAAAAAATAATCTTTTCCATGTTTATCCTGATTTCTGGCCAGGCACATCATTTTCTTAAAACCCGTGGCCATGTTTCGTGAGGACTGGGTACGCTTGTCTTGCCCTAGCCTGGTGTCTTTGGTCTTGTGCTGGTAGATGTCAATTTTCTTAGATATCTTTTCCTACTTGGACTTAGGGGAAGATGCATCCCTGCCCATTACCAGTGGAGGAAGCTACCAGGTGCTGGTGAACAACGTATTTTATTTCACACAGCGTGTGGTGGACAAGCTTTGGCAAGGCATGTTCAACAAAGAATCTAAACTTCTTATAGATTTTATAATTCAACTCATTGCACAGGTAATCCATCGTCTGTATTAATTGTGGAGCACACGTTTTTCTTTTAACTTTTTCCTGTGGTGTCAGAATTATTGGAAGTAGGTATAATTAATAAGATAATGAAGATTAACATTTGATACACCCAAACTTTGTAAAGGTGAATTGAGAAATATCGAATCCTCCTCCCTTATCTGCAGCCAGTGCTCTCTTTACAGAAGTGCCTGGGTTTCAAACTGATCCCTTCTCCTGCCGACCCTTTCCAACCCAAGCACTTCACATGCCTTAAGTTGATACAACTCGATAAGCTTTTATAGTGTCGTGTGAAGACTACGGGGCATGAGATGAGATGTCCCTTCATCTGTGAGCCTCCAGTTCACTGTCATCCATATTCCTTTGAGAATGTCATTCCCCCATGCGTGCTGGACCAAAGAGCATTGGTCAGGCTTGGCACACATCTTACTTACTTTATCATGTAGAAAAGTAGGGTTATTTTTCCATGTATATAATGGGTTAATGTTTTTATGGGTTTTATGTTTTGGTGTTTGTATGTGTGTGTTACTTTGTAATTTTTTTTCTATTTCATTTTTTTATTCTGATTTTTTGTTTGTTTGCCTGTTTGTTTTCTAAAGAGACTGACAGAAGGGTGTGTCTCTGAGTGGGTGGGGAAAATAGTTGGAAAGGAAAACTGAGATCAGAATCCATTGTATGAAGAAAAAATTCAATAAAACAGGCAAATTCCCTTTTATAGTTACATGAATGACATGTGGTGATATGAACAAATTTAAAGATGTAAAAAGTAAATGAAAGAGAAAAAATAATTCTCATCTCCATGCCAAGCTGCAACACTTTCCCTGTGCCATGTTCAGCTGGTGTATGGTAGCAGGTACTTAAGTTAGAGACAGTTCTCAGGTGAGGGATGAAGCCAGAGCACAGGACTGCCCTCACTGGCACTCCTGGGATTTCTTCAGTTGCCATAGAGTTGCCACTCACGCTAACAGAGTTGGCTTGGGGGAAGCTTCCTCCCAGGTGACATCTGTGTGTTCTCAGGGAGGCCACTCCACAGCGCAGGCATGGATCTCCTCACTGGGGGCTGTAAAAGGCTCTAACATTCTAAAATTGCATTTATGTGAACTTGGGTTCTGAATCTGTAAGAGCAATGACACCCATTGCATGATAGCTGGCTTGAGCGTGCCTGTGAATGACAGCGGGTTTTACGTTTTCGTCCTGTTACTGAAAAACCTATCTTTCATTCCTTTAGTCAAAGAGAAGATCACAGGGATTGTCGCTTGATTCGGTCTATCACTGCCTCAATAGGACCATCTTGTACCAGTTCTCACGTGCACACAAAACTGTCCCTCAGCAAGTGGCTCTCCTTGATTCACTCAGGGTCCTTACTGTAAACCGCAACTTGATCCTGGGACCCGGCAACCACGATCAAGAATTCATTAGCTGTCTTGCTCACTGCCTGATTAATCTGCATGTTGGAAGGTAAGTTTCTCGGGTTCTGTCTGTCCTGTTGTCTTGATAGCATCCCATCAGAACTCTTTATTTTCCGTTTCCCTTCAATGAGTTTTATTTACTGCTTTATGGAAAAGGATTAGGGCAAGCGTTGCGTTTCAGCAGAGATAGTGAGGATTGTTCTCTTTTTACTTTTACATCTTTAAATGTGTTAATAATATGTAACTCATGTAATTGTAAAAAGAAAATTGCTTTTTTATTGAAAAAAATGTTCTCATACAATAGATTCCAATCATGGTTTTCCCTCCACCTCCTCCCAGATTCTATCAACCCAACTACCACCTCTCCCTCCCCCCCTTAAACAAACAAGCAAAAACCACACAAACCAGAATAAAAAGAAAACAGGGATAAACAAGAAACACACAGGCACATCCATGCACAAACAAAATCCATAAAAGTACAAAGCTAGAAAGCATAATGTAAAAGCAAAAGACCAGTAAGATTAAAAAAGAATCTCAAAGCAGTATGAGACAAAACGCCTACAAAAACGCCTTGGGGTCTTTCTGCTGTAGAAGGGAGAACCACGTGTGTAGTCACCTCCAGGGGGAAGAGCTTGACTTCAGGGCAGCTGCAGATGAAACAAAGGGGAGCACTGGGGAGGACCCTGGCATGCAGCAGTGTTTTTAGAGAAGTGATCCTTTGCAATTTTAAGATAAACACCGTCTAAAAGCCGTTACTGTGCCATGGCCATCTTGATCTCTAAAGGGGCTTTGAGCTATGTGTAGCTAAGTGCATTTGTGAGCTCAGCCCTCAGAAATGGTACGTTTGTGTCAAAGCAGAAGTCCTGTTTGCATCTGCAGAATGTCTGTGCTAGCCAGGGAGTGATGGCGTGTGGCCGCTGTCCGCACGTGTCCACACGGCGGTTCACAGTCATCATGTCCCTCAGCTATGATCATGCCTTCACAGTGGAGTCTGGTCTGACTGTTTCAGCAACGTGGAAGGATTTGGCCTGGAAGCAGAAGCACGCATGACCACGTGGCACATCATGATTCCCTCAGACATTGAACCCGACGGGGGCTACAGCCAAGATATCAGTGAAGGTAACTGCCCTCTGGCTGTGGTTGTGGTGCATCTCCAGATTTAGACATAACAACTGGTTTCAGAAACCACTCACCTAGCCAACCTGTCCGTCTGCCAACCTCCACAGACAGTCTTGGAATGCCGAGAGCTGTGAGGCTGGCAAAGCCAACCTTCAGCCTCCTCATGAAAGTCGGTGGCCTTTGTGCTGCAGTCAAGAACATGGCACTGTCTAGAAAGAGAGCCGCCTGGTGCTTGTGCTGGCATGTCCCTGTTAAAGGCTGGTGGTCAGTGGGACCATCTCATCTTTTTGCTTAGACTGACCTTGAACTATGTACCTATGACCTTTTTACCTAGACTGACCTTGAACTATGTACCTATGACCTTTTTACCTAGACTGACCTTGAACTATGTATGCAAATCTAGCCCTGAGATGGCGGTGATCCTCCTGCTTCAGGCTCCCACATCTTACTCTCTTTTTTAGAATCTCATCTTTCCCAGCTCAATAAACATCACGTACATTGATTTCTTACTTCATGTGTTCCAGTTACTACATAGTGTCTGTCTCCTAGCAATCCCATGGGGTGGTATAATGTGTGGTCCTCTCCTGGGAAGGCCAAAGCTCAGAGTCTCCCCTTCATTCCTTTATCTAAGCAATTGGTGCTTCTGTCTTCTACTAAAATGTCTTGGTCCCCAAAACTGAGATTTGCCCCTCAGAACTGGAGGTCTAGAAACTTTGTTCCTGCAGTGTGCTCTGTAGACTCACTTGGAACTCATAAGACTGTAGATCTATTGAATAAGAATCTCCAGGGATGACAGTGGCTGTCTGTCACAAGCCCTCAGAGGGATTCTGAGGCTTGCTAAGGATGGGTCAGCTGCTGTCGGTGGGAAGATAAACTCATTCAGCCACCATGAGAGTGAGTGTGGAGGTTCCTCAAAAAACGTAAAAAAGGGAGCCAGCTGTGGTGGTGCATGCCTTAACACCAGCACTCAGGAGGTAGAAGCAGGCAGATATCTGCAAGTTCAAGGCCAATAGCCAAAGCTGCGTAGTGAACTCTGTCTCAAAGAAGAGCTACCTGACCTGTTCCTCTCCTGGGTGTATACCGAAGATCTAAGTCAGCCTACTCAGAGATATTTGCCCGTCCATATGTGTGTCTCTGCTGTTCTGTTACACAAAATAGCCAAGAAATAGAACCAGCCTAGGGAAAAAAAAGTGTCCATAGTCATGACATTATTTTGTTGACCATAATGAAAAATGAAACCTTGCCGAAAGATAAAACTGAAAAACCATTGTTAGTGAGCAAATCTGGGCTGAGAAAGAAATGCTCTGTTTGTTTTCATGTGGAATCTATATTTGACAGACAGACAGACAGAGGTCATAAGAGTTAAAGGGGTCACCGTGAGAGAACAGGGAGAGATGGTAGGAGAGGGGGAAGGTGGGAAGAATAGGGGGGCTACCAAGGGGGAGGAAGAGTGCCAGCAAGAGTGGGGGACCATGGGAGGCATGCATAAGGATTACGTGTATGTATGAGATGCCATGGCGACCCCCGTTGTTTGTGCTGTAACTTAAAATTCATTTATAGAAAGAAATATGTTAAAATTTGTTTTTAGGGGCTCGAGGATGTAGCCCTGGCAGAGTACTTGAGTGCCACAGATGGGACCCTAGGTTCAGTTGAGGGTAAAGGACAGCAGAGATATCAATTCTTTCTGAAAGTCAGTAGATAATGAACAGTACATCATTTTCACAGGATGGAAAGGTTTTCTGGAATGTTTTCTACATTGCCAGAACTTAACTTTGGCTTATCTAAATTAAGTAACTCTTCACTGAACTGAATATAATCTAATTCTAAAGTTGTGTGTTACAATTAAATACAATAGTTCAAATTCCTAGGTGGGAAGCATGAGGGATACGGCTGCCTTCGTGTCTCTCTGGATCCTTTTCTTTCTTTCCATTTTCAAGGGCGTCAGCTTCTCATTAAAGCTGTCAACAGAGTCTGGACTGAGCTGATCCACAGTAAGAAGCAAGTCCTGGAGGAGCTTTTCCGAGTCAGCCTGCCTGTGAACGACAGGGGCCACGTGGACATAGCCACCGCACGGCCACTCATCGAAGAGGCTGGTTTGAAATGCTGGCAGAATCATTTGGGTGAGAAGGCCCTCTGAGACCCTGTGGCTTCTGCCCTGTGTCACTCTGTGCAGCTAAGGCTCTGCACTGTCCACGCGTGAGCTTAGAGAGTAACGCACTGCTGTGGATGTCACTGTCTCAGCTCCGTGTCCACGTCCGCGCCCTTTATCCTTAAAGTATGTCCTTAAAAGTGCCTTGGTAGCTGCTTTTATCATATTAGGTACAAACTAATTTGTTGGGTCATGTTAAGGAGCTATATTATGGACCCTCAGTGGTATACAGTGTTTAGGGCTTATACTTCCTAGTTTTCCTCAAATCTAAGACATTTTGTGTTCCAAAACATTCTCAACCACAAATGTTTTGAGGTAATAGATTGTGAATAATTAACATAGAGACACATTCTAATTTAAATAAATTTTCATTTTAGTAGAAGAGAGTGACATTACAACCAAATATAAATTTAGCTACCGCACTAGTTCTCAAGCACCTGACCTTAAACAGGGCCAGCAATAAATAATCTGTGGCACCTCCAAGAAACTGAGATGAGCACCTTTTAGTAATTGGAGCAGTTCTTCATCTGCGGTGACTCGTCCCCAGATGGGCTCGCCAGCACAGGAGAGGTGCAGGGAGCTCTGTTCCTGTGTTGCTGTGTTTTCTGTATCTGCACGCCTGTAGCTGCATTTACATGAGCTCAGATATGAACTAGAACAGCCACGGCTGTACTGTGATAGGCACGTTCATGTTCCGGGAATATGGTCCGATCTCCCAGATCTCATTTCCTGTTACTGCATTGCAGCCATTGTCTCCGACTGGGTGCTGCAGCTCGAGGAAGGGAATGGTGGATCACGGGGAGATGGCTGTGATCCGTAACCAGAACATGGAATAGTCAAGGCCTAATAAATGCATGATGAATTGTACAGTTGCTTAATTCTGTATTTGCAGCCCATGAGAAGAAGTGCATAAGTCGGGGAGAAGCCTTGGTGCCTACAACACAATCCAAACTGTCCCGGGTCAGCAGCGGCTTCGGCCTTTCCAAACTGACAGGGTCAAGAAGGAATCGAAAGGAAAGCGGCCTTCACAAACACAACCCTTCCACCCAGGTACAAGACTTAGTGCTGTGGCTCATACCTCGAAGATTTTTGTATCTCCAGGTCTAGTTTCGGTGGTTTATTATTTATTTATTTGTGCATATGACTGCTCTATCTGCATGTATGCCAGCATGACAGAAGAGAGCATCAGATAGAAAAGGGCACCAGATCTCATTACAGATGGTTGTGAGCCAACATGTGGTTGCTGGGAATTGAACTCAGGACCTCCGAAGGAGTAGGCAGTGCTCTTAACCACTGAGCCATCTCTCCAGCGGTGTTTTATTTAATACTGTTCACATATGCAAGCAAAAGGTTCGATGTTGAACTGTTCTGCATTCTGCTTGATAAGAGAGAGGTGACAGGTTCTGGTGTCTTCATATTGTAAGATGCACGTGGCACTGAGTATGAGAATCCACTTAATAGCTGGAGCAAGTGACAGACAGGTAACATTTTCAGAGTTTTCCATAATTGTAGAAATTGTTAGGAGTGACAGAGGAATGTTTATGGTCTAGTTGTAAATACTTGATTGGTTTGTTTCAATCTTATCTGCCTCCTCCATTAATTTTTCATCCTCATTCATCATGACCCTTAGGCCAGTGGCAGTGTGAAAAGGGTCTGAAGGACTTGGCATGTGCCCAGCATGTGTTGTGCCATAGCGGGCTTCTAAGGAGCCAACTTTGAGGAGGGTCCAGTATACAGGAAGGGGATTAGGGAATGTCCTCAGAGCCCATCCCAATGGACCCAGTGTACAGGAAGGGGGTTGGGGATGTCCTGAGAGCCCATCCCTATGGAAAAGTGTATCACACTACAGTGTACTTTACTCTACATGGCTGGAGACAGTGTTTTTGGCCAAATTTTATGTCACTGTTCGGCACTAATTTCAGGCTCATTTTCCCCCCCAAAAAATTCAGAAAATGCTAAGGTTCTTTTCTTACGGTTTGCTAGGAGATCTCCCAATGGATGTTTACACATATCGCTGTTGTGCGTGACCTGGTGGACACACAGTACAAGGAGTATCAGGAGGTGAGCATCTGCAACACTGGCCGCGGTGTCCTGCACCCTTGGGTGAGATGTTTGCTGTCTCTTTTAAATATCAAGTGCTTGTTCACAGCAAACCCCACTCCTCATGAAGCCATCAGCCTTCTTTCCTTAAACTATGACTGAAATATGATTTATTACATTTACTCAAATGACCTGGTTGCGTTTGTTTCCCAATTACAACTTCTTTTCAGGTCGTTTGTGTTCTTTATCATTGAAAAGCACCCTGGCCTCTCTCCCTGCAGCGCCAGCAGAACGCTCTGAAGTATGTGACGGAGGAGTGGTGCCAGATGGAGTGCGAGCTCCTGCGGGAACGCGGGCTGTGGGGCCCGCCCATCGGCTCCCACCTGGACAAGTGGATGTTAGAGATGACGGAGGGGCCCTGCCGGATGAGGAAGAAGATGGTGCGCAATGACATGTTCTACAACCACTACCCTTACGTGCCGGAGACGGAACAGGAGACCAGCGTGGCGGTGAGTCCTTTTTCCTTGTTAGTGGATGACCTGTTAGGTAACACTGTAACTGGAGGACTGTGTCTGTATACCTGTGACATCACCATGAGGCAGAACACATGTTGCATGTTACAGTGTGTTGTAGAACCTCGTTAGGTCCACCTTTTCATGTTTAAAATTGGAAGCGAGTTCTACCTCACAGGACTGTTAGGATTATGTCGGTTGAGTATTAAGAGAGTAGCTTCTACCATAGGGTAAGCATGCAGCAGCTCCTATCTCTCCTTGTGGGAGTCTAGGCTCCATTCATCTGTGGCTCCATCCCCTGTTCAGTGCTGCCTAGGACGCAGGCCCTCACGTCAGGACCCATGCCTGTCCACAGTGCTGCCTAGAATACAGGTCCCTGCATCAACATCCATGCCTGTCCACAGATAAACAGAAAATGCAGCTCGTATGAGGTTGGAACACTTGAGATTGTAACAAGAAGGGTATGCTGTCATTTTCTTACACCTGGGTGTATTTGGAGACATGTCAAGTAGAGGAAGGGAGGTGCATAGAGGGAGTTCCCCCCCATTCCCCTTAGTGAGACCTCAAAGGCAATGAGCAGAAGGAGTGTGGTAGCCAGGGAGCAGGGTGTGGCCAGGCTGTAGTGGGACACTGACTACATTTAGCAGACCTGTTCCCCGCCGAGGAACTAGAGCTAACGGTGAAGTTTTATATGTGTCAGGATTCGTGTGCTCCTTACAAAAGTGATAGAATTTGAAGTAATCATCTGTTAGTTTATAAAGTCACTGCAAACTGTACAGTACACGTATACTATCTCTTTTACCTCATAAGCATACGTGGTAGAATTTGTCAGTTTACAATTTTTTTTCAAGAGAAGATTTTAGACTCTATTAATCAGTAGTTCCTTAAAACTACTTTTCTCATTGTGTTAGTTCCATCAAGAACAACATACAGTGTCTCTACCTCCAAATGTGGACACATTGTGAACACAGCAACCCCTGTATTCTGCAGACTTTTCTAGCACCGGCTTTGTGAGAGTAGAGCAGAGCAGAGCAGTAGTCTTTAGGTTTTGATTGTTGCCTCCATTAAGTCCTTAAGGGTTAAAGCCTAGTGTTGTTTGTCCCTGCCGTCCAGAACCAAAAATAATCACACAGAAACTGTAATATTTAAATCACTGCTTGGCCCATTAGCTCAAGCTTCTTATTGGCTAACTCTTACATATTAATTTAACCCATTTCTAGTAATCTGTATATTGCCACATGGCTGTGGCTTACTGGCTAAAGTTCTGTCGGGTTCCATCAGGGCTACATGGCTTCTCTCTCACTCCATCTTTCTTTCACCCAGCATTCAGTTTAGCTGTCCCGGCCTAGCTCTGTTCCCCTATAGCTCTGCTATAGGCCCAAGGAAGTTCTTTATTAACCAAAGATATTCACACCATACAGAGGGGAATCCAACATCACCTCCCCTTTTCTGTTTAAATGAAAAGGAAGGTTTTAACTTTAACATAGTAAAATTACATATAACAAAACAGGTATCAAGCAAGAATTATAGTTACAATATTTATATCTACTTTATCTCTTATCATAACTAAGGAAAACTATATTATTACTACCTACTCTTCAGCTCCATCAAAGACTCCAGAGGATATAATATTACCTAAGTAAACAGGAAGTACATTGTAAGCAACTTGCAACACTCTAAAGATGACAGAAACATCTCGCTGTCTGGACAGTCAGGCAAAGTTCTTCTGTACCGTTGGGGCGTCCATCTTCAGCCTACTGGGCCATAGTATCCAGCAAACTTTTTCATGAAGCAGGAAATCTCAAAGACAGTTCAGCCTATATTGGCAGTTTCTCATTCATGTTCTTCTGTGTCCTGCAGAATGTCTAGCAGGCTCTTTTATGAAGCAGGAACTCCAAAGGATGGTCTCACCTTTAGGCAAGTTCACAGTCATTGCTCTGTGGGGCCTGCATGTCCAGTTTATGCAACAGTTTAGGCAAGAGCAGTTTCTTACCCAAATGGCTAGCAAACTCCATGAGGAGTCTCACCGATGCCTATCATCCTCTTAAAGAATTGGTGCTGCCAGGAGCAGACATGTCTCATTGTCATGAAAAGTCCTAATTTCTTAAAACATTTAATTGCCATATTCTGAAGGTCTCTGAAAGATTTGAAGAATATCTAATTGAAACATATCTCTATATATCTAGAAAACCTAACATGACTACAAGCTTGCCTATTATAGATGATGATCTATTAACCTTTTTCTTAATTATACATTACATTTTAAATGAACTGCATAATCACAATACCTTAATCAAGAGCAGAAATATACATATAACAAGATTGACCTTAACCAATGCAAATCTCTATAGCATATCCCCCTTTAAATATAAAAAAAAAACATTTATAGACAATATTTGGGAATATGGGTGTAGTTCTTTCCAAACTCTTCCTGCTGTAATTTTTTTGAGGAGTGTACAAGGCAACCTTTCATTGGATTGTGGTCTATCAAACCACATTAGCCTGGAATGAATCCACACATTCTCATCCTTTGTGAAAACAAAAGAAGAACCTCTTTTCCAAAGCAACATAGCCTTAGACACAAATTCTGAAGTCAAGATACTTTTATAATATACATGCTGGTTTATCTTAGCAGCCCATACAATGAAATGTCTCTCTGTATTTAGATTCTTCACAGTAAAAAAAAAAAAAAAAATTCAAAGAAAACACAATAATATACATAATCCAGACTCTCTGTGAATTCTCCATCTTTATTTGGCTTATCTTTTTTACTCATTTTATCTCTGTCTCTTTAAACTTTGGTTTTGTTTTGTTTTTTTCAAATGATTTACTTTCTCTCTATACTCTTCTCTCTCCCAAGACTACATACATTTATTCAACACTGTGACCCATTTAGAGGTCTTCTATATCTGAATCTGTCCTATTGTGTATCTGTAATTCTTTATTGTCCAGGAGCACTTCTTAAATATTATCCACTAAAAGGGGCAAGAGCCAGTTTTTTGGGTCCTGAAGGTAACATAGTGTGGACGAGCATTTCCTCTGGGGGAGGACTGCGGGGTGCAAGTATACAGAGCATGCTCTATTGAAGGTTAAGCTCCATATTCTTCACCCCTGCCCTCAGCCATGTTAAGTCTTTAGAAATAGAGGTCGTTTGACCTTTCTTTCAACTCCCTAAACTCATTGATGCCCATCTTATAAAATATAGCCAGGCTACTTGCAGTTAGCAGGTGTGTATCGAGAGAAAACAGCTCCCAAAGACTAGTGACCAGCAGGACGAACCTTGTTTATCCAAAGTGATTATTGTTTCTATGTCGTGTTTACATTGTGTGTTCTGTTGTATAAGCTGTAGACTACAGTGGTGATTAAAAAGCTAATTCTACTTTAGATCTTTCTGTTAGAAATTAAATTAGTGATTATTTCTGCATTTTACTATGTCTTTGTTTATTAGACCTTGAGGATGGGGCAAGGAGGTTTTTTGGGGGAGGTAGGTTGAGACGGAGTCTCGTAGTCCAGGCTGACCTCACATGCAGACTCTTCCGCACCACTTCCCAAGTGCTGAGATCACAGGTGTGGATTTTATTGTGTGAGTGTTTTGCATGCGTGTGTATATGTGCAGTATGTATGTGCCCAGGATTTTAGGAGGTGAGAGAGAGCATCAGACTCCCTACAACTATAGTTCTGGATGGTTGTAGCCACCATATAGATGTGAGGAACAGAACCCGAGCTCTCCCCACAGCCCCCAGTCAGTTGGTTCTTAAGCCCTGACAATCTACACACTAGGCTTTAAAATAGCTGAGTTGCTTGTCTAACTTTGAAGTTTGTTTATAAAATGTCTGATATGTTTGGTGGTTCATGTGCCACAGACTTGAAAGTAAAAATATAAAATTAAAACAAAGAAACCTAAATAATTAATGCCTTGACAAAACTCAGCCAAAAAGGCCTTTCAGATTCTCGCTTGAACCCTCTCTGCACATTATTGGAAGGGTGAGACACTTCCCATAATGCTGTGCTGGAGCTGTGCTGGGCGGCACTGCTGTTGTGTGGATTGTGTGTGCTCACAGCTACATTAGAAAGTCGGTACAGGCTGCGATGAAACTGCAAAACCCGGAGAATAAGATCCTGGGCTGGCAAGGTGGCTCAGCAGGTAAAGGTGCTCGCCAGCAAACCTGATGACCTGGGCTCAGTCCCTCAACCTTTGTGGTAGAAGGAGAGAGAACTAACTGGCCTGTCCTCCTCTGTCCTGCACACATGCCTGTGATGCCTGTGCTACCACACGCGCACACACACATACATGAGTAACTAAATATTTTTAAATAGGTTGGGTCATATTTTTCAAATTAACAACTTCAAATTTCAAATAAATGTGCTGCTCTTTGCAAACATCAGTGTGGTAAGTACTAGCTGCACATGCATTAGCATGGGGTAGCGCCGGGCAGGAAGCTTATTCTACATTTCCTTTCCTGACTAATGGACTCTGGTAGCTGCCTCTGTGTTTTCATGTAGCTCTTCTAGGATTTGAACCTAAAGGGCTCATGTGGGAAAGTCCATCACCAGCATGTTTAAAAGATGGTAAAGCTAAAAAGTATAAAATTATTTTCTAGAAATTTTAAGTGAGAAAAGTAGATTTCTGTAACCATAATAATAATTATGATGATAAATAATTTAGTATAGTTTTCCATGTAAAAGGAAATTGGGGTAATAATACTTTGTTGGCATCCTTGTCATGTTTGCCATTCATTTCTGGACTCTTCACACACCTCTGCCTGGGGGTCTGCAGTAGAACAGGCAGAGTTTATCTGGACAATGGTGATTGGTCCATCTTGTTGTATTTATCATGTATCTGCCTGTAGGGTTTTTCTTTTTATTAATTTCAATATTGAGCACAGGTTAAAACAGTTCTGCTTATTATTAATTTGGTTTCAGTAGTCTTATAAGTTTTTATCGGGGTAATCTTGTAGTCACAGACGTTCACAGACGTTAATGTCAAGCTAAGGGCCTTTGCTTGGTCATCATACCCTAAGTTACAACACACTTAACCTCCTTTCTCAGGGTTGAATTGTAAAAACTTTAAAAATTAAAGTGGGTTTTTCTTACTGCTGGGTAGGGTGCTTCAGTCCTCCAGTATTGGGAACCACAGGCCAGAGGATTATCTTGATTTTGGAGCCACTGTAATCTACATAGTGAATTTCCACCTGCCAGGGCTTGGGAATGAGACCCTGTCCAAAAACCTGGAAACAGAAAGCTTTTCCTTCCCTTGTGGCCGTCTCAGTGGGTTTTGGCAACTGTCTCCCATACCAGACCCCTCCCGAGGTCGGAATACGGCCATGTATTTTACAAGGCTCCGGTGTGAGGCACTTGCCTGCTTTCTTGTGAAGTGCCAGAGTCCCGGAAACCATGTGAAGTGCTTGGAAGTTCCCTCGGCGTCTGCTCTGCCAAGGGAGAGCAAGACAGGATCCTCAGACAGGAGTCCTGGCGAGCAGGGCGACTGGGAAGGGCTGCTGGCTGCTTCCTCCCTGTAGCCGGCTGCTTCCTCCCTGTAGCCG
>NC_022027.1:52004939-52013293 GCF_000317375.1 Microtus ochrogaster | reverse complement strand
GCTGTTTCCTCCCTGTAACTGCTGTTTCCTCCCTGTAGCTGGCTGCTTCCTCCCTATAGCTGACTGTTTCCTCCCTGTAACTGCTGTTTCCTCCCTGTAGCCGACTGTTTCCTCCCTGTAGCTGGCTGCTTCCTCCCTGTAACCGACTGTTTCTGCATAGAAACTACACCAGGCCCTCAGCAGAATTGCCTCTTGTCAATTAGGTGACTACTAATTCTTCTAAAATTCTTTCCAGAAAAGCTGCTGTTGGGGCTGATGACACAGCCCGCCTTCCCTCGTGGCTTTCCCTGCTGCTGACTGGAAAGCAGGGAACCTGTGTCTGGGCTTCTGTGGCAGGGTGGATGTCAACCAGTCAGCCCTGGTTGTGTGTACAGAGATGTAGATGACAAAGTAAATCACGTGTGTTGTTACAGCACAGACTTAGGGGATGTGGGGGAAGAAATGTGCACAAGGTTGTTTCTTGGCGTGAGTGTGTGTGTGTGTGTGTGTGTATATGTGTGTGTGTGTATATGTGTATTCTTTTGAAGTCATCCATGATAACAGCACAGCTGAAGTTTTGTTTTGCAATTTTTATGTCTGTCTTCTGTTCAGGGCACTGAAACTTTGGTATGTTTAAATTTTATTTAAAACCCTGCTTTTTGGTCAGCGAGGAAGTAACCGTATAAGCTCAGTGGTTGTGTAAGTGACTGAGTAGGTCATGTTAATTCCCTTTGAGTTGAGTACATCCTCTGTATGTCTTATGGTCCTCAAGAAAATTTTGGTTTTGATATCTTTATATGCTTCCCCCCCTGATGTGTCTATACTTAATACCCTGTTTTCAGTCTGAGATCCCAAGTAAACAAGCCGAGGCTCCCGATGATGTCATTGCCCAGAAGGTAAAACACTAATTACCACAAAGGAATGCAGACTGCTGGGCTTTGTTCTTGGTGCACGGTAGACTAGAGACTAACTTTACAGAGGAGTCTCCTGTGAGGTCCCTGGGCTGGAGACTTCTCCCCTTCCTCAGCTGCTCTGCGCTCTTGGCAGGGACTTTTTGCTGCTCACTAACAGGCGGGGCTGTCACCTGACCCAGCGTGTGCTGCTTCACGCGTGACTAACCCGTTATGAGGCATGTTAGTGATGGGCAGGCGGGCACCCTCAGCTTTTAAAATATACTGCAATTATTTTAAATGCTGAGAATGCAAGACTATGCCAATTAAATTGCTTTCTAGTCAGAAGAAATTAATCTAAAAACAAAGCGTATGATCACTTTTTTAATTGGCATGTATTTTTCTTTTTTTGTTTGTTTGTTGGTTTGTTTATTTTCTAAAAAGGTTCAGTACTTTCAATATAGATATAGAAATGTACCTCAGCACATTTTGGAAAGAGTCAGTAGCCAGATCTACATCCATTAATCCATTATTTCGCCCATCACTAACTATGCTATCATATCATCTTTGAAAACACTAGTAGTTTTGGCGGTGATACTCCGGTTACTGCCCAGCCTCCTGGATTTGCCATCTACTAAGTTTGTCTTTCTGTTTCAATGACGTGTAAGCAATTTAGAGTTGAATATGATCATTTTGCTTCATAGAGAATGCCATAAAGGGGCTAAGTTTCTTGTCTTCATCTCATTTAAATGGAACACGCCATTTCCCTTGTTAGGTTGCCCGTCAGCTCGACTTCCCATTCCTGCGAGATCACTCCACATCCTTTGATATTTTCCAGGGTTGTGCCATGTTTTCCTCCCCCCTTTCTGCGTAGCCCCCTCCTCAGTTTGCCCACAGATCTCAATGACCCGGCTCCACACCTGAAATTAAAGGAAGGGCATTATGGCTTCAGTTAGGTATCTCATGTCTGGAAATCCTTTTAGTATTTCAGCCTAAGTATCTCACCCACCCAGGCACCTGCTTTCCATTTTAGTTGGAAATCAGTTACAAGAATGTGAAAAAAAATAGGATTTTGTTTTTAAGAAGATTGAATATCATACTTATAACAAAGGAGAACCAAAATGCTGTCTGAGGGGAAGCATGTTTGGAATTTTCAAAGCCTGGGTGTTAGCATATGTCTGTTATTCATAGACATTTTTAGAGATTTCAAGCCATTGCTTTCTCCTTGTATGTAGTTTTAAGAAGGAAAACAAGTTTAGGTCAATTGGAAAACTCATTTTAGAAAAAAGATGATTCTGTGAAAGAAATATCCTAGTATATCCAGAATATTGAATCTTTCCTTATATCTCTAGGTATTCATTTCTTCATCAGAATTAAGTTATATCTGTTCTTTAGTTATATGTTTCCAAATAGTGCCAGACAGTTATACAGACCAGCTCATCTTGCAGGCCAGCTAGAGAGTGCCACCTAGTGTTGAAGGTGTTTTCTGTGCCTAGAGGTGGCGTGGCGGGTGCTGGCTGTGTTTAGGGTCCTGCAAGCTCTCGAAGTAAGCACTTGAGATTGTCCCCAGTGAATGAGCGCCCTTCAGTCTCCTCTGACAGACATCACTAACTTTTCCCCTGATGTGTCTATAATGAATATCCCGCTTTCAGTCTGGTTGGTTCAATCCAAGTTGCAGCCCGGTGTCCTTCATAATGGACATGCTCTCCTCTGCTGTCCCAGAAGGTCAGCAGATCCAGAACTGACAGGGAACTGCACCAGCCCAGAAATGCTATTTGGTTAAACATGGTCTCTTTCTCTTGGGAAGAACAAAACTACCAGTATTGTTCAATATATGTCACCTTACAAACTGTGGAGTTTTTAATGGAGCCACAAAACCTGGAAGTCTGTGTATTTAGTGTTTATTCACTTAGTCTACACAATAGCCCCTAAACAATAGGAACACAGAGAAACCCTCACAAGCTTGTGTTGTACTGGTTGAAAATAACTCTGAGTCGTTTTCTCTCGTTATTTCTTAGAAACCGGCTCGGTACAGAAGAGCTATAAGCTATGACAGTAAAGAATACTACTTACGCCTGGCCTCTGGGAACCCAGGCATTGTTCAGGATGCTATCGTAGAGAGTTCAGAAGGGGAAGCCACCCAGCAAGAACCAGAGCCTGGAGAAGACACCATTGCCAAGGTCAAAGGTCAGCCTCCTCTCTGATCTGATTTCAAATCATTTGGGGAATTCCTTCCGTGTGACTTCACATGTAAATATGAGCATTTGCAAACAGGAGGGCCAACTATAAACATGTCCGTAGACACTTGACCACCGCCACTGAAAGACTGATGTGTGAATGAGAACTGAAGAGACTGTGTCTATTCCCTATAGATAGCTAAGGTTTATAGTCATTGGCTCAATATGTTTTGATTATATTTCACAAAACACTCAGAGAAACCCGATTCTCTTTTAAATTTGTAAGTTTTCTCAAGGCAGAGATTTTCATTTTGTGTGATGTGTAAATGTGCCCATAGACATAGTTAGGTGTGGCACAAGCACACACGTGTGCTCATGCACATGGAAGCCCCAGGTCATCCACAGGCATAGCTTCTCAGAAGCCTTCTGCCTTGCTCTCTGAGCTCTCTCTCATTGGCCTGTAGCTCACTAGTTCTGTTAGGCTGACTGGCCAGCAAGTCCTGGGAATGCTCCTGGCTCAGCTACACCAGTTCTGGGGTTACACATGTACAACATTACCCCCAATAAAGTATTTCTTAATTTTAGTTCATCTGTTCCTATGCTGTTAAAGAGTTCTATTCCTGTTCCTTGTGACCCATTGTTTGACGAATTTCATTCATGAAGAATCACATTGCTACTTTGGGTGAGGCTTGGCATGGTCTCCCTGAGCCCTCTGAGTTCTGATGAGTGTAGTATGTCGTCCCCATGTGTGTAGCAGGGACTGTCATTAGCCGCTCACTCACAGCGCCTCTCCCACGCTACTCAGACGAACAACGTGTTCTTGCCACTACTTACGCTAGCTGTTGCCATCATCCGACTTCCCTGAGAATTGACTGTGTGACCGTGGTCCCAAGGACTTTACAGTCATTACCAAATTTAGCCCTGCAACAAACCTGAGCTAGGTAGACTCCTCCCCAGTTTTATAATGGAGAAAACCATGGCGCACAAAAGGCAGATAATTTCCCAGAGTCATGCAGGGTTGAATTCCCAAGCCTTTGCTGCTGACCCTGAAGCACTGCTGCAGGCCTGTGCTCTCCAGCGTTCTCTTCCTGGAGATGTATAACACAGACTGTGTGTGAGTAGCCTTCGCTGCCGCGACAGCACGTGACGAGTAAACTCAGAGCAGAGGTTTCAGAGTCTCCTGTCGTGGCTGCTGCCGTTTTTGAGGTCTGTGGCAAGACCACAGGTACCACATGGGAAAGCAAAGCTGCTCACCTCATGTAGCCACAAAACAGATAAGAAGTGTCTAAATATCCCATCCTGGGGTACATCTCCTAATGACCTAATTTTTCCCACTGGGCTCACTCTAAAAATTCTACCCTCTCCCCAGCACCATCCTAAGGCTTTAGCCCATGGGCCTATGGAGGCCACCTGTCCCATAACCGACTCTGGAACTAAACTGTTCCCCACGTGACCCCGTTGGTTTCTGCACTGCAGGCCTGGTGAAGCCTCCCCTGAAGCGCTCTCGGTCCGCACCTGATGGAGGCGATGAGGAGACCCAGGAGCAGCTACAAGACCAGATCGCTGAGAGCAGCTCCATAGAAGAGGAGGAGAAGACAGACAATGCCACCTTGCTGCGCCTGTTGGAGGAAGGAGAGAAGGTACTGTGCGTGCTTCTGAGGAGCGAGTGTGCTGAAGGAGCAGCAAAAGACAAGGAGCAAGAGAGCGCAGGCGCAGGGCGACTGAGGGTTCTACAGTGCAGACTCATCAGAAATGGAGTGCATGGTTGACCTCTGCCTCTCTCTTCTGCCCCACCGTTAGACCACACTCTCTGCAGACAAGCCATCCTGCTGTACCCGCCATGATGTGCCTTCCCCTCTGCGTCTCCATCACTGTGGTCATCATGCAGACTGCACCAACTGATCAGTGCTCTCACGTCCCGCCTGTATTTACTCCGTTCTCCCTCACACAGGAAGCGTCTGCCTCCTCGGTTCTGCCCGCTCCACTGCTTGTAGCCTGAGCACCTGCCGCAGCCTGAGCGTCTGCTGCAGCATGCATGCTGCACTCATTGCATGCACCGTGGTTTTAGCTCTGAACTTTGCTCATGCTTTTTCTTCTGACAGCTCCCCCCACTCCCCTTCACCATAAGGTTCCAGCTAGTAACATCTGTGTGTCCATTAGTCTAGACGTCTGTAGCCTACATGAGGACACTTGACTGCTCAGCCTCACTTAGCTGCCCCTCCCCCGGGCTTGCAGACTGCCTAAAAGCTATCAGCTATTCCCTTATTAAAATCGTTTCTTCCTGTATCTTCTCTTCCTGGTGTGTGCTTATACTCAGGCACTGTTTCCTATCCACATCCCATCACCTTATATGACTCCAATCATAACAGACGCACAAACCTTCCTGCAGTAATTAGCTATAGGAAGAAAAATGGATAAATAGGTTACTATATCATGAATTCGAATATCACCCTTCTTGAAAGGCTGTCCTTAGTTAAGTCCTCATACAGCCCCAGAGATCTAACCAAGTCATGAGAAGCTGGTGTGTAATTGAGGCAGTTCTGCTCAGATATGTGCTCTGCATAACCTTGAATGAAATTATCAAAGAAAAAGAGCCATGTCATGATGAAAGCTCAGCCGTTCAGAAGACAACAGGAGAGGGAGGCGCCTGTGGCCCTGGAGCTTCAGCATCTCCACCTGGATGCTGTTCATCACTGTGGTTTTAGTGTTGAAAACTCAGAAGCTTATGTGCCCCGAGATGTCAGTCTGTCATTTCTTCCTTCCCATCCTCCTCTCCATGACAGTAGCTATTTTAAAGAAAGTCAAGCAGCTGAGGGCAGAGCTCAGCAGTAGAATAGGTGTCTAACATGCATGGAGTCTTGGGTTTCATCCCCAGCACCATAAGGAAAACAAATTTAAACATGTCTATACCTGGGGATATAGCTCACTGGGTAGAGTGCTTAACCTTGCACACAGGAAGTTCTGGGTTCAATCCCCAGTCCTGAATAAGTGGGATAAAGTGGAATAAGGCTGGAATCCTAGCATTCAGGAAGTGTAGGTAGGAGGCTTTGGAGTTTGAGCCCAACCTGGCTGTCTTAGTTAGGGTTCCTATTGCTATGAAGAGACAGCATGACCATGACAACTCTTATAAAGAAAAACATCTAATTGGGGGCCTACAATTTCGGAAGTTTATTCCATTATATTCATGGTGCAACATGCAGGCCTGACCGTGCTGGAGAAGAGGCTGGTAGCCCTTGACCTGCAGGCTACAGGATTGGTTTGGGATGCTGAGTGTAGCTTGGGCACATGAGACCTCAAAGCCTGCCTCCACAGTGACACACTCCCTCCAACAAGACCACCCCTCCTAATAGTCCCACTCCTTTTGGGGGCCATTTCTTTCAAACCAGCACACTGGAATACATGAGACTACGTGTTACCATTCATGGCATGGGTGACCCAAGGCTGGTCCCACAACTGTGGCCTCAGCAGGTAGGAGACAGACATGCCATGCAGAGAGAGAGCTGGGGTTTATTTAGCGAGTATTGGGAAGGGTAGAAGAGTAAGGAGTTAAGGGATGGAGTGGGACAGAGAAAGAGAAAGAACAGGGAGAGGCAGAGACTGCCTCTTCAAAAGAAGGATGGACAGAGAGAGAGATGGATGGGAGGCAAGATCCAAGATCTACTTGTCTCAGCAGGAATGGGGATATTGGGAGTCGGCAGGGCTTGTTTCTTACAGGGACAGGGTACCCAGGTGACAGGGCAGGCCAGCAGATTACAATACTGTGTCTCAAAAAATTAAAATAATTTTTAATGTTTGGATTTTGCTGTAAACAGCCCATTCTTTTATTTATTTATTTGTTGGTTGTTTTTTGTTTTGAGGCAGGGTCCTAGAACTCTCCATGTAGACCAGCCTGGCCTCGAACTCAGAGATTCGCCTGCTTCTGCCTCCCTAGATGCACCTGGCATAAGAGACTACTCCTAAATGGGGTGTGGGCTTAAATGGGTGATGTGGGTGAACACTTGTCTCCTGTCGCTGAAGGCATCTGCAGGTAGAATTGAATGTAGGCTGTTTCTTGGGTTTAATATGTTTAGCTTGGGGCTTACTGTAACAGTAACAAGAGAGAGAAATTAGTCAACAAAAAAAAATCTTTTAAAGTTAAAAGAAAGATTATTTGTGACTTTCTTTGTAGATTCAACACATGTACCGCTGTGCTCGCGTCCAGGGCCTGGACACCAGTGAGGGGCTACTGCTGTTTGGGAAAGAGCACTTTTATGTGATTGATGGATTTACCATGACAGCAACCAGGGAAATAAGAGACATTGAAACTTTACCTCCAAAGTAAGTAAATGAATAAAGAGACATAGGTAAAGCTGCCTTTAGATGACAGAAAATATGTTTGCGTTACTTTTTTTTAATCCCAAGCCTGTGTCCTAAGTAACTTTATCTCTCAGTTTGTGTGTGCCTCTGGCCAATACTGTCATTTCCACTAAAAAGGGGGGGGGGAGTTCTTGTTCATCAAATGATAATTGCATTTTATGTCTTTCCATTATGAGCATTGGATACCAAGTTACAGTCATTGTTAACCTGGTATTTTAGTCACTTGTTCTCTTTCTGTGGTAAACAGCATCGCCAGAAAAAGCAGTTTGGGGAGAAAAGAGTCAATTTGCCTTATGTTTCCCTGTCCAGATCCCTCCCTGAGGGAAGTCAGGGCAGGAACCATGGAGGACAGGGCAGGAACCATGGAGGACAGGGCAGGAACCATGGAGGACAGGGCAGGAACCATGCAGGAGTGCTGTTATTGGCTTTTTCACTCAGCCTGCTTTCTTATACAACCTAGGATCACCCACCTGCCCAGGGGATGGCACTGCCCACAGAAATCAAGAAAATTCCCCACAGACCACTCTTACGGACATGTTTGCACCACTGAGACTCCTCTCAGATGGCTCTAACTATGGCGAGCTGACAAACTGACCAGCACACATATATTTATATGTTCATTCTGAATTGTAAGGTCACTGGTGAAGTCATTGATGCAGGGTGGAGAGATGGCTGGGAGGGTAAAGGCGCTTGCTGCTGGAGCATGAGAGCCTGAATTGAGATTCCCCGGACCCACATGACAAACACAAGCATGGCCACACAGGCACCTGTTACCCCAGTGCTGTGGGGACCGAGCTAGGGAAATTGCTAGGGATTCGTGGCCACTAGCTGTGTTCCCTGTCTCAGAGGAGTGAGGCAGAGAGCGATTCAGCACCTGAAGTCTTCTGCTTGTGCCTGTGTGCCAGCATACACACGTGCATATACACGCTACACATGTACACACTTAGACATA
>NC_022027.1:52003332-52004460 GCF_000317375.1 Microtus ochrogaster | reverse complement strand
GACCAACCCTGTACTTTGAGTGTCCTGGAAGTGGGGTAACCAGAGCCCACACGGGATGACTAGCTGGGCTCTTTTTTATCTTCCTTTCCTTCCCCCAGGCATGGGGTCATTGTGGGTACTAGAGCAGTAAGTGGTCAGAACACACATGTGGGCTTTTGTCTCCTCTTCAGCATTCTAAGCATCTAACACTACAGTTAATGAGACAGGGCCTCTGCATTCCTAGAGGATATCGCAAATAATTGCTTTCTTCAACAGTCTCGGCCAAGCTATGACTCTAATGAGCCCCTCTTCTGTATAAAAAATAAAAATAACCTTTGTAATCGTGTTTTATGATTCTTGAAAAATAAAATGAAGCCATGTTTTGTAACTCCTCATATAAAGTTAGATCTATATTAAAATGTTTTAAGTGTTTTTATTCTGCTTTGGAAAGAAATAAAGCGTATGTTACTGGCTTAGACCCTGTCCAATTGCTTAATAGAAAGGCTGGTCCAACAAAAATAAACTCTTCGAAAGGGGTTTCCTTGTTCACAGGAGACAGTAGTGTGCTCTCCTAACCACATTTCTAGCTGGAAATTCTGTATGTTGTCTCCCCTCCTGGCCCTGTGTTGGAAATGGCGTCTGCTTCATTAATCAATGAGTTTATCCACCTACTGTTGTGTTTTCTTTGCTCCTTTTTCTCTTGGCTACTCATAGTATGCATGAGCCGATTATCCCTCGGGGAGCCAGACAAGGCCCCAGTCAACTCAAGAGAACATGCAGCATTTTTGCATATGAAGACATCAAGGAGGTGCATAAAAGGAGGTACCTCCTGCAGGTGAGTTGGTGGCCCACTAAATGTTTTCCCCCATTCCTCGTCCGAAAATGTATTATTTTAAATGTATTGGTATGGTGATAACTGCAGCATCCACACTGCGCCTTGGAGACTCGGAACCCAAGGGTCATGGCCCTTAGGATGCATCTGTGTTTCCTTAAACAGTCTGAGTTCTACTGCACCTCCACTGTGCATCTCTCTCTAGTCTTCAAGTGCACATTTTGTCCTTTCATGTTAAAAGTACATCCCCAACATTTTAGGAACAGAATCTTTAAGTTACTATTTATCATTTTGTTTTTAAAGATCTCTTTAATTTT
>NC_022027.1:51995944-52002239 GCF_000317375.1 Microtus ochrogaster | reverse complement strand
AGACCAGCCTGGTCTACAGAGCTAGTTCCAGGACAGGCTCCAAAGCCACAGAGAAACCCTGTCTCGAAAAACCAAAAAAAAAAGAAAAAGTAACATAGCTGCTAAAACTGCTAATCAGTTCTTAGTATGTTTTATCATTGGTGAAACTTCTAAAAGTTATTTCTGGAGTTTTTCATTTAATATTTTTGAACCATTTTTATGTTCTTTATTTGACCATAGGTAACTAAATGACAGAAACCAAAACTGTAGCTAGCAGAAGACTTGTGTGTGGCACAGAATGACATGTTGTTCAAATACAGTCCCTAGACTCCTTTCCTGTGCGAGGGCTGACCGAGTGACACCCCACTACTCGTCTGACTTAGCCATTGCGGAGGCAACGCAGTTTAACCTGCACAACTGTGGGGTGCTGGGAGAGATGCGTTTGTCTTTCCTTCAGAAATGTCTTTGTGCACGGCAGGCTCAAGGTCCAGATCCTCTCCTGGCTTCCCCTTCAACTCTCCTTTGAGATTTGAAACATATACTGACATCATGAGCAACTCTGCAAAAGCTAACAGTAGTGCAGGAAAGTTGCACCTTGCATGTCACGTTCAATTAGTGATGTCTGTTTTAATGTTAGTTTGGCTGTGTCGTGCCTACTGTCAGGTGACTACTTAGTTGCAGACACTCATTAGCTCTTCATTTATTGACTCAGTTTCCCCTTCCCCACTTCATGTGACAGCACAGGTGCTGTGGGCCTGTGTCAGCATCCTGGTCACAGGGTCAGGCACAGTAAAAATATGGGGGTTGCCCTTGTTTCTAGGGCTCCATGTGGCCCCTACTGAGACTTCATTTTCACTTTTAAATTTTTTAGGTTCCTGGCAGTTGTGCCATCTCTCACTGACAGCTCAGAGTCTGTCTCCGGTCAGAGACCAAACACCAGTGTGGAACAAGGGTAAGCCATGTATTGATGTCGAAATCATTTCTTTGTGAAATCAAGGTGACTTATATCTAGAGAGAATTATTCGGTATTTAAAAACTTGAATTCTCAAAATACAAGCTTTTATTCTTTCATTTAGTGCTGTATGTGAATATTTCTCATCTTCAAACTCTCTTTGGAAATATAACCTTTAGTATTCATCAGATGTATAAGGCATTCTCTGACTTTCTGATGGGACCTTTTCCAGGTTTTCTTATAGTACTAAAGAACACTTTGTTTTGAATGTATAAAATGTCTATAATAAAGTGAAGTGTATAAGGTGATGCAAGATTAATAAAAACTCAGAGACAGAAATTGGGGTTCAACCTAAGATTTGAAAAGCAAAGCAGCCAGCCACTGGCTCTTACCTCGACCTCAGTCTGAAATGGCGATCCTGCCTCCAGGAATCTCCGAATGAGACTGTGTGAGGGCTGTCTCCTTCCATTTTATAATCCTCTCTAGGACTGGGATTAAAGGTGTGTGTTACCTCTGCCTGGTCTGTAAGGCTGACCAGTGAGGCTGTTTGACTCTCTGATCTTCAGGCGAGCTTTATTTATTAAAATACAAATGAAATGTCACTACACTAAGGCTCTTGATATACAAAACCAAATTGATACACAAGAAATTCTCCATTTGTATCCTGCCCTTATTAGACTGATTTCTTTTACTGAATAGATACCAGCTTTCTGCATTAGTCACTTAAACTTCAGATTTAAATTATGTTTTTTTGCTTTCATTAAGAGTACACTCGCACTCTGTCAATTGACTGAGCTACCCCTCTCGTGTGCCCACTTTTCCTTGAGTTCCTGTCGTTAGCTGACAGGGATGTCTCTATACTGTGGTCTTGATTACACCTCTGCTTCTGCAGATGTCCCAGCCTTCCTTCCTCTTTTGTTCTCTGGTCTTTAAATTTAAACTCCCTGGCTCTGGGTACAAGCCCATCACCCTTGCCTCCGAGCTCCCCCATGGCTCCAGCATCACCCTTGCCTCTGGGTTCCCCCATGGCTCCTTTTAATCAGAGGATCCTCTGGGTGCTGCAGCCGTTTCAAGAATCCATACATTCAGCTTTGTTTGCCATCATTCTGTGACAGGCCACCTGGGAAGAAGTGGTGTTGTGAGATTAAACAAATTACACACATACATACACACACACACACACACACACACAGTGTAAAAACTTAATAGAGTTTTTTACAAATGAATTTTCTTTTCAATCTGTGCACATCAGAATACATTAAGTTAATAAAAAGTTGCTTTTATTTTTCTTTTATCAGTAGCAAATAAAAATCCTCAGTACATGCTTTTGTTAACCTCAGAATCAGGTCCTAAAAGCTCCACACATTTTTGTTGTCAACATAAATACAGGAAGTTTCAGTACTGAGGAATGTTCTGGTCCTTCCCAGGGATAGTCCGCATGTTCACTTTGCCTAATGGAAGGACTTTATAAATGTAGAAAATGGTACCTATGCCACCGAACCTGAGGTGTGCCACCTACCTCCCCTTCAGATAATAAAGGAGATAGCCAATGACTCTTGGACCAATGGTTTATTTTTTAATGCATAGTTCAGATAACCTTAAAGAGCATTTTATAACACTCTGACAGAGCAGCAATGCTAACCTGTCATAAATTCTCATACTGTCAATCGCTTATTTCAGGAGCTGCATACCTACTGTGGTTACAAAGTTGGATTCGATCAGGGTTTTCCAGGTCTTTTACCCATGGTGGATAATGCCATGTATACACTGTGCTACGTCCCCCGGCACTAAGGTTAAATCATGAATAGTGAAACACAGTTCATAGAAAAAAATGCCTCCCTTGCTGTATATTGTGACTTCTGAATTTTTATTTGCTTCAGCTATTTTGTGTTTCAAAGTGCTCCTCACAGTCCTATAAAATGATTCACGACCCACATGAACAGATCCGTTCTGTGGGCTGGAAAGGATCTGGAGACAGGAGACTGACATGTGTGAGCTGGAAAGCTATTCGGACTGAAAAATCTGACCTACAGCTGACTGTCTTCTGTGTTTAGGTCTGGATTGCTCAGTACTTTGGTTGGCGAGAAGTCTGTGACCCAGAGGTGGGAGGTAAGCACAAGCACACAGAAGGTTCCTTGTACCTCCTAGGTCACAGTCCGTAAATGTAGCCACAGAGGAGAGATTGCGCTTTTATGGGAAACCTCTTTTTATGTCCATTTTTGCATATAAAAATTTTAAACAGCAAAACTAATTACTCACTCTAAGATGTGTCCCTTTGTTGTCTTTCCTTAGAGAGGCGAAATCAGCAACTTCCAGTATTTGATGCACTTGAACACCCTGGCCGGCAGATCCTACAATGACCTCATGCAGTACCCCGTCTTCCCCTGGATTCTCGCAGACTACGACTCGGAGGTGAGCTTCCAGTTATTACCCGAGTGTGATACATTTTCATAAATGAGGGAAGCTTCAGTTCCCCTGTGCTTCTTTGTGGTCTACTGTTCCCTCATCGGCACAGGCACTCTGTGAGGAAGACAGGAGGGCATTTAGTGTGGGTACATTGGGCATATAAAATATACCAAAGGTTAGATAACAAGAGTCCCTCCCTTGGTACTAGGCACCGGCTCCCCATGTCTGTTCAGTTTCCTTTGGTGCTGATAAGTTTGCATCCATTGGAAGTGTCAGAAATTGCCTTTGCAGATTGAATTGTTGTCTAGAAAACCATGGGAGTGGCCCTTCCTGTAAAATAGCACCGCTGCATAGGAGGACTGTTTCCTGCTTTCCTGAGAAGCATGGGGGATTCTCGTAACTTGGGGCTCCAAGTCAATGGAATGCAACACTTGTTCTCACTTCTGTCTGCTGACACTTCCTGTTTGGTGGAGATGACACTGGATCTGATGCAGCAGGAGCCAACGGAGTAAGGCAAGATTGGCATTTGTAAGCAAGGAGAAGAAAGATTGGTCACTCTCAAATCAGACATCCACCTAACTTTGTCTCTTGCTAGAATCAAGCTGCCTAAATGATCAGAAATTTTATGTGTCGTATTCTAGAGAAATTGAAGCTTTTGTCCTCAGAAAGATGCTAGCCTAAGGTACACTTGATGCGTGAAGCTGATTCAGCTAGGTGAATGAATACATTTCAAGGGGAAAGATTCATGAGGTGAAAATATTCCAGTTCTTCTGAAAAAGAAAACTTTAAATTACAAATTGTAGAGTGTTAGAAAAACAAAAGCAGTGCATTTTTGTGCAGAGGTAGTAAGGGCCCTCACTTCTTATACAGGTGCAACCCCAGCTCTGTGATGTCATCTTAAGATATGACACCTTCTTCCATGCTGCCATCCATCAGTGGCTGAGGCATCCCGCCTCTCCCTTCCTCCTGCCCCCATCAACATTGCCAGGCACCCATCCATCAGTGGCTGAGGCATCCTGCCTCTCCCTTCTTTCTGCCCCCATCAACATTGCCAGGCACCCCTTGAGGAATGAAGTAAAAGGAAGTAGAAGGGCGGGAGGAAAGCTAGAAAGACTCCGTCCTCCAAATGGGAGCTTTTGGTCTGCAATGTCCTTCTGTGTCCTTGTTAAGAACTAAAAGTATATCCCTGTTACCCTCCTTCCTACAACCGGAATCCCAAGTGTCTTTCTGTGAAATGCATAATTTCCAAAACATTTGTCGAGCGGGGCCGCTCTAATTGTAAGATGTGTAAACGGCGCACGCGGTTGTCTCTGCCTCTAATGGAAGATGTGTAAACAGCACACACGCTGTTGTTTCAGTCCGGCACACAGATAGGGTCACTGCCGTCACAGTTGCTGTATCCACACTGAGAAGGGCGCCTGGTAACTCAGCATTGGGTTTTGTTTCATGTTTCAGGAGGTTGATCTTACTAATCCCAAGACATTCAGAAACCTGGCTAAGCCAATGGGCGCACAGACGGACGAACGGCTGGCCCAGTATAAGAAGCGGTATAAGGACTGGGAGGACCCCAATGGTGAGGCACTCTTTCTGCCTTTGGCTTCGTTTTTGCTTTCAAAAGTCAACACTGTTTAGTGCTCTGACACCTGTGAATATGCCTGCAAGCTGCTGGTGTGTTACGTGTGCACAGCTGCACATGCGTGATTGCTGCTTGTGTGTTACGTGTGCACACCTGCACATGTGTGATTGCTGCTTGTGTGTTACGTGTGCACAGGTGCACATGCATGATTGCAATCAAAATTCAATTTTCATGCCAGTTTGTGGCCATCTCTAAGGTGTTTGAAGCTGTCTGCAGAGCCCTGACAGGAAACTATCTCCTCTGTCTTGGTCTCTACTAATATTTAGTCCGGAACTACACATTAATTGCGTTTCCTTTAATTTCATTTATGTACTTTTTAAAAAGCCCTTCATTTAAAGTTATGAATTGATGAAATTTGTAAACTATACAATTTATTATATTTAGTGACTTGGATTTTCCCTCAAATACATAAAGCAAAGGGGGGAACTTTTGACTTGAAGCCTATTTATATGCCTGTGCCCATTTTCTTTCTGCCCCTCTCCCACCCTGACTGCCAAGGAAGATATACAATAATGATACATACTATTGCACTGCATTTGTCGATAACAGTTTAGAGAACTGTATCATTACAAGCTATAACTTAATAGAAACAAGTAGCCATTAAATGGGTATTCTGCTTCAGTGGGTGATGGCTTGCGGAGCCCCAAACTAACCACGGCAGGTGCGCTTCTCTCAGGAGAGAATCCAGCAGGCTTGTCCTCGGTGCCTGCCAGATGGGATGTACCTGAGGCTAGTGGGGCTGAAGAGGCCCTGCTGTGCGTCCTTGGCACTGGCTGCATTTGGTGTCCCGGTTACCTATCACAATTGCTAACATTTCCAAACCTTCTGATTTGATTAACACCAAGTTTACTTTTCTTATTTCCTTTTGCTTTAATGATGCCCCAACTGTCTGGAGCAGGAGAAACTCCAGCATACCACTATGGCACCCACTATTCGTCAGCAATGATTGTGGCCTCATATCTCGTCAGAATGGAGCCTTTCACACAGATATTCTTGCGGCTTCAGGTAAAGCTCAAATTCTGAATTTTTACCATTCTAATTCAGTCTACTTTCATTTAAAATTGTCTTTTCTTAAAAAAAATGTGACCCTAGAAGGAGCACTATGGAGCTTTAGTAGTGACAAGTTGGTGATTCAGAGCTGAGAGCTGCTGAGCTGAAATTGATAAATAAACCGAGATTCATTTAGGATGAACAAGTGCCAGGGTCCTGTAGGTAGAGTAAACAGCATGACTATTCCAGCGTGGAGGGAGGGGGCTGGAGGGTTAGTCTTAACTAGAATTCAGCAAGTGTTTTATTTTCAAAGGCCCTATTCTGTGCCCATG
>NC_022027.1:51982719-51995125 GCF_000317375.1 Microtus ochrogaster | reverse complement strand
TCCGGAAAGACATCTGGGGATAAGGACAAAGCTCTATCTTGCAGTTTCAGGGTTAGTTAAGGAGACAGCTATACATTGTTTTGAATGAGTAAATTGTGCAGTGTTTTTTAGAGTGTGATCAACCGTGTCAGAAATGCAGGTGAAGAGTGGAAAGTGGGGGGAGGGAGGCGACTTAACAGAGTTGGCTTGGGGAAGAGGGGGGAAGGGCCCTGCAAACACCTGAAACATAGTGGGATCTACACAGGGCCCAAGGCAAGCATATGCCTGGCAAAGGGTGGGGACAGCAAGGTGCCAGGGTACCCAGAACAGAGTGGAGAAGCAAGAGACCTCAGCTGCCCTTAGTGGCCTTTGGTGTTTTCCTATAACAACTGTCGAATGCTCCCTTTTCCCTAAAGCACCGTCAGGGTCTGACAGGAAAAAACTGAGGGCGCGTGGGTAAAAATGCTTTCTACATTAACATGTTTTAGCAACCATCAACCTCTGATAACTTTCTACCCAACAGAATCGCAGCAAAACTTAGGTGTGTTAATTTACATTAACATGCACTAGAAAGTCATGGAATCCACCAATGGCAGATAGGAACGGGAGTCCTGTGTGGAACCTGGTACCCTGTGAGCTGACGTAAAGAGCAGAACTGGCCAATCATCCGCTCACACTTAGGAACTTGACCTTCCAATTACATGGGTCCCCACGAGAATGTTCCACATGCCTTCATCCTTTGTGGAAGATTCTTACTCCTCATAGTCTTGCTGTCTCTCTAAAGACTAATAGTCTACAATCTTTTTGTTTTAATTTTACTTTGACTATAAAACATATACTGGGCATCTTTTGTAAAGAATACACCAAAGAGAAAAGGATTTTATGATTATTTCAATTTCTGTTTGTTTAATGTAGGATGGCAAGAAATGAGAATGTAGGCAAAGGTGTATGAAGTGTTTCAGCCCTTGTACTTGACAAACTCTGTTCCCTCCTTCTGCCCACAGGGCGGACACTTCGATCTGGCAGACCGGATGTTCCACAGCGTGCGTGAGGCCTGGTACTCCGCGTCAAAGCACAACATGGCAGATGTGAAAGAACTTATCCCAGAATTTTTTTATTTGCCAGAATTCCTGTTCAATTCTAACAACTTTGACCTGGGTACGTAGAAGTGGCATTTCTTGGGACCGTTAGCAGTCTCTCTTACAAAGTCTGTCTGCGGTGTTCGGACAGCACGCTCCCTGTAATGCACATTGCCGTGCTGAGTGCTTTGAGTGTCTAAATGAAACACAAGAAAGCAAGTTCATGCCTCAAAAGAGCCAGTTCAACTGGGAATCTGGGAGAAATTTAACACTGGCACAGGCGGCATCCAGTAGTTGCGGTTGTGTTGTTCAGTGAAAAGAAAGTGGAAAAAAATGTATTTGAGAAACATCTACTGTTGAAACCCTATCAATGGCCGAGGGTGATGTGTACAATCCCGTGCATTTTATTCTTATATGCTACCAGAGGCATCATCACTTTATATGCCCATTTTTTTTAAACTATGATTTAAAAATAATTTAAATCATGTTTCTTTGTCCTGTGAGTATCCTATTTTCCAGGTTGGGGTGTGGGGGGTGTACCAAATCAGCATGTCTTGAAAAGAGAAAATCTCCATGCGTAGTGTTCCTTCTGTTACCTGCCAATTAGGGGAAGAGACTTTGCCTTCAGTTACAGTCTTGTGGGTTATGATTTGCTGATCTCTGCTTCTGAGGGTTTCTTTGAAAGCAGCAAATCCATGGTTCCCACTTTAGACTATTCCAGCCAGCTGCTCCTCTGTTTGTCTTTTTTAAGAACCTGATGTCTGTTGTTTCAATGGTTAAGCACAGATGTACATGATGGTGCTCACCTGCCGTCCAAGCACTTGGGAGACTGGTGTGGGGGGTGATCTTAGGGTGCAGGCCAGCCCAGTCTACAGAAAAACCAAAGACTGGGGTGGGGGGTGATCTTAGGGTGCAGGCCAGCCCAGTCTACAGAAAAACCAAAGACTGGGGTGGGGTGGGGGTGATCTTAGGGTGTAGGCCAGCCTAGTCTACAGAAAAACCAAAGGCTGGGGTGGGAGGTGATCTTAAGGTTCAGGCCAGCCTAGTCTACAAACAAACCAAGGGAGTAGTAAGCATAAAAACACTACATAAGCTAGTGGTTCACTCCTACATGTGCGGAATGGAAGCCAGAGCTTAAGCAGACACACCCAGCATGTCACATGACATACACGGCAGCTGAGCTGTGTGTGAGTGCCATGTCACATGACACACGTGGCAGCTCAGCTGTGTGTGAGTGCACTCACGCATGAGCACAAGTGCAGAGTATGAAACATTACTCATCCCACCCGACAACATATACCTGATCGTATGAGAAGGCTGTAGGAGGTTTCAGTCCACAGTCTGCTTGGCCCTGGGGTTCAGCCTATGCTGAAGGGGAGCATCGCAGCATAGGCTTGTGGGGTAGAAGGGCCACTCTCCTGGGCCTGGAACGCAGAGTGAACTGAGCAGGAAGGACCGGTGTTTCTCTGTCTTCAGAACGCGCCCAGTGGCCAGAAGACCACCCCTGAGCCCAGCCTCCTTGTAGCACCGGTCTGACCAAACAAGGGCCTCGGGAGACATTCCACACCCGGGATAACAATAGGGGAACCTTAGAAGCATCATGCTGAGTGGTAAAAACCCAGCTCCGCTATTGTTGTCACACAACATATGATGCTTTGGCCATCCTCAGAACAGGTAGACCCCAGACTCACACACACTGTGACTGCCACGTGCAGGAGAGAACACTGAACTGCTCCGTGGTTTCTCGGGGACATAACGGTGTTCTGGAGCTACCTAGAAATGCTGGCTGTGTGCCTGCTGAATGACCAAATGCCACAGAATTGGTCTCTTTAAATTGATCAGAGTCGTCCTATGACTCTTACCTCAAGAACAAAACAAAACCAGGTTTCCGCTCTCCGAGCAAAGATCAGTGGCGTGAGAGAAAGCACACTGGCTTGTTTTCTGTTTGTGCTCCTGTTCTTGTGTCTTTCCTGGGAAAGACCTGCAGGATACATAAACTAAGGGGTTTTTTGCGACTGTGCCAACTTCAGATATCTTTAAAATGACTGGTAGTTCTGAAGAAATATGTCTGACATAAGTATTCTCTAAAGCTCAATTATTTCTCAAAGAGGCCTAGGGATTATTGCTTGGTTTTAATCAACAAAAATTTGGTCTGTGTGGCTGGAAAGATGGCTCAATGGTTAAGAGTGAGGACCATCTTGCCAGAGGGTCCTAGTTCAGTTCCCTGCAGCCATGTAGAGTGACTCACAGTTGTCTGTAATTCACACACACACATGCACACACGTGCGCACACAGACATATACACAGAGTGGGGATCGATTGAGGGGCTGAGAGGGAGCATGTAAAGTGTGTGGTCACTATAATGATGACTTTTTGACTTTTTAAGTCACGTGGTAGTTTCTTTGTGTTTTGTGTTTTTTGAGACAAGGTTTCTCTGTAGCTTTGAAGCCTGTCCTGGAGCTCGCTCTCTAGACCAGGCTGGCCTCGAACTCACAGAGATCCAAGTGCTGGGATTGGAGGTGTGCGCCACCACTGCCAGTCAGTAAACTGGTTTTTACATCCACCACATTGTAAATGATTAAGTCACAACGATGAAGACGTGATGGTTTCTGCAGGAAGTGTTTTTTCTGGCTGTCTCTTTGAGGCAGCCCAGTGCTCTGATATTTGAAGATTGCGCTTCTTGACAAAACAGCACAGTGTTGTTTATCTAACCAGCTGCCGCGAAGTTAGGCTGCTGGTTTAGTGTTCCAGTAACTCCAGCATGGTGCCATCTCATTTGTCCCTATGAGAATTATAAGCCAAGATGACTTTTTAGAATTAGTTCATTAAAAAACCCGCTTTTCCAGATGATAATTCCAGTTAATTTTTTAAACCTCAGAGCAGATGTTTTCTTTTTCTTTTTTCTTTTTTCTTAAATTGGGAATCTTGTTTTCTAGCCCAGGCTAGCCTATTACTTACTGTGTAGCTTAAGGTAGCCTAGAACTTGCTATGTATAGCTGAGGCTGGCCTCTAAGTGTTGGGATTATAAATGTGTACCACTGTACTTGGCTCAAATTATTTCTTTAATACTTTCAGATTATCTAATATAACTTAAATAAGTTTATATGGAATAAGGATCAATATTTATTGCAAAATGATGTTTTTGTTTCTGACAAGAGGCTCTAATTTTTCCAAATGTTTTTTCTTTTAATGTTGCAAAAATTTATTGTTTCAGATTTTATTTTTTAATGAGAATCATCACTGCAAAATATCTGTTTTCTGTGGATGCCTCTTAAGTGTCAGCCTGGCATGGTTGCCCTAGCCTTTCATCCCAGCACTTGGGAGGCAAAAACAGGTGATTTTCTGTGAGTCAAGGCCAGCCAGAGCTACACACTAGAAAGACTCTGTCTTTAGTGTGTGTATGTGTGTACATTTATGCGTGTGTTCATGTGTGTGTATGAACAGATGAGAAAACTCATGTACTGAAGTTACTGCAACATGTGCCATTGAAAAGAGATTCGCAGTTATCAGCATTCTAGAAACTGCTGTGTTGCTCTTAGTGAACCGTAAGCTTAGCCTCAGAGCCTCCAGGGTCTTACCAGGGAGAAATTGTGTTTAACTTTGTAAGTTAACCCTCCTGAAGGACACTTGAGGGAGTTTTGCTTGTTTTGTTTTTTCTTTTTTTGAATGTTTTGAATGCAGTCTTTTTTGAATGAATTTTTTTGAATGTTTTGAATGTTTTGAATGTTTTGAATGTTTTTGAATGCAGTCTTTCTGAGGCTTGCTCTAGGGAGCAGCCTTGGAGAAAGGCCACACAGCCTCAGGACAGGGGAGGGTATTCTGTGCTGAGGCTGAATAGCTCTGATGATGAGTCTAGCATAGTTTCTGTCTCTTTAGTAGGCAGCCAACCACTAAACTACTCTTCCACTTTATTCCTAACGTGTCCAATTGCACAGGCTGCAAACAAAATGGCACCAAGCTTGGAGACGTCATCCTACCACCCTGGGCAAAGGGAGACCCGAGAGAGTTCATCAGAGTCCACCGCGAGGTAAGGGAAAGCTGGGCTTCTCTGGTTGGTGACCGTACACGGAGCGAGGATATTTTCATTCTGTTGACCTCTGAACCCAGGCTCTGGAGTGTGACTACGTGAGCGCCCACCTGCACGAGTGGATCGACCTGATCTTCGGCTATAAGCAGCAGGGCCCTGCAGCAGTGGAAGCTGTCAACGTCTTCCATCACCTCTTTTATGAGGGTCAAGTGGATATCTACAACATAAACGACCCTCTGAAGGAGACGGCCACCATTGGCTTCATTAACAACTTCGGTCAGATCCCTAAGCAGGTATGGAGGTTCTTATCCTTCGTGGGTCCTTTTCCTGGAAAATAACTGCCAGTCGAGGTCTAGTTTGAGTAGATTGTATGTCTTCAGAAAGTTAGTTGAGCTTTGTGTTGGGTATGACGGCCCCAGCTCTGGCACCGTACCCTGTCGCTGTTACTGCGGTTCGTCTCCTAGTCTCAGCCTTTGAACCTCTTTCCTCAGATGATAAATGGGGTGATGTAGTTGATGTCACATGTAAAGTGTCCTCCTCCTCCTCAGCTGTTTAAGAAGCCTCACCCGCCAAAGCGAGTGAGGAGTCGGCTCAACGGAGACAACATGGGCATCTCCGTCCCCCCAGGAGTCACCAGTGACAAGCTCTTCTTCCACCACCTAGACAACCTGAGGCCTTCGCTGACCCCTGTGAAAGGTAGGATGGTGGGCACCAGAGCCTGGGGTCAGGACGTTTGCTCCGTGTGTGAGGCTTGAGATCCTACATCCTCATCTGTCTTAATGCAATGATTTCCATACAGAACTCAAAGAGCCTGTGGGGCAGATTGTCTGCACAGACAAAGGAATTCTTGCAGTAGAGCAGAACAAGGTTCTTATCCCACCAGCATGGAACAAGACCTTCGCCTGGGGCTATGCAGACCTCAGCTGCAGATTGGGGACCTACGAGTCAGATAAGGTGTGCATTGCTTCCCTCCTTCATCCTTCCCCTGCAGTCTGGACAGCCTGGCTTAACAGCTGCAGAGAAGCTGGAACATTTCGGAGCCTGAAGACCAAGTGTTTCTGGGAAACTTGTGACCTGGGTGCTGACAGCTTCTCTCCCACTCCAGAATTCTTCTAAGAGATCCTAGTCAGCAAAGGGCTCACCATTTCTGCAACCCAAATACCCTCCTTGTTGTCAGGTCACAATCTGGCCGCTCATCATGGTAACAGTAGCCTAAAGCAGCCCCTCCTACAGCACAAAAGCTGTGCTGTGTCCTAGAGAAACAGACGGGTAGTCTGGTAGATGTTGCCCTCTGCCGGCTCCTCCCACCCAGGTAGATTGTATAGCCCCCTGGTCACACTGGGCACTGTTCTCTGTGGGCAGAATGCTCCTTAAACACGCATGTTCACGGCGGACATGCTACCATCCCACAGGTTGAACATCATTTTTCCCAAATGGGGTAAAAATCAGACTGGTATGAACACAGTCTCTTAATTTTGTTGCTTAGCAGCTTCTGTAGCTTAGACGCTCTTAGGCAGTTGGGATAGAACTTCAGGGGAACTGTCACTAACTGAACCCTGTCCACTGCAACTGAACCCAGCCCAGAGTGAGACAGCGCATGCTTGGGCTGCCCTCCCCGGGAGCACAGCGCAGCTCTTCCTCAGCACTTGGTGGCCTGCGTCTCATGTCTACTTTGTTTGACAGGCAGTGACTGTCTATGAATGTCTGTCCGAGTGGGGCCAGATTCTCTGCGCCATCTGCCCCAACCCCAAGCTCGTGATCACGGGCGGAACAAGCACGGTGGTGTGTGTGTGGGAGATGGGCACCTCCAAAGAAAAGGCCAAGCCCCTCACGCTTAAGCAGGTAACCACAGCAGGGGAGAGGGTGGGTGCATGCTTGCTCAGCTGCCAGGCTTTAGAAACTACAAAGGCCTCCTTAGACCAGAGCCACTCCAGACAAACCCAGAGCATGGTTGGGGACGTGTCGTTTGGCTGTGAGGGTGAAGCTGTATGTTGTATTTGGCTTAGGACTGTTTCCAGTCTGTAGTTTAGGCTGTCTTCAGACTCCTGCTTCCCCAACCACCATCTGACCCAAAACATTAATTTACTAAAAATACTTTTCAATAATCAGAATAAGCTGTTTCTCAAAAACTGTCTCTTAAAATCTAAATGAAGTTGTCTTTGGGGACTATATTTCAGGATACTTAAACACAAATGTTTCTTAGAAATTCTTTACCCCACGTGTATTTTCTGTCGATTGTCGTTAATGCTCCCCACAGCGGCTCCACTTAGCTGGGCCACCAAGTCTTAGTTGTTTGTCATTTGTCATTCCTAAGAGCAGATCAGATTCGTTCACGTGTCAGCAGAACACTGATGGTGTTGCTGACAAGTGTTTTGATTACTTAATCATTATTTGATTCTATTAATTTTTACTTAATGTAAAAGCTTTTTTTAATGGAGTCCATTTTCTGCTTTCAACTCTCTGTGGATTTTAGGGTGAATTCAGGGCCCAGGGCTTGTGTTTAGGCTCCTCTGCCCACAGCACCATCCTTCTAGTATTAAACTGCTTTGTAGTGCTGGATCTGCGAGGCTTCATCGCAGGTGTTTTCAAAATAAGGAGGGTACATCCATGTTTTTAGGATATAATTTGAAAAGCAATTTATTAATAAGCTATCTCATTTGTTCATACAGACCTCTGAGCCTCAAGTTACAAGGTAGTTACTGTGTCTGGGGGTGAGAGCATGCATAAAAGGCATGCAGCGTTACCTTTGAGATAAAGCCAGAACTTGAGTTCAGATGTGACTCTATCTTAAAGGCAAAAATCAAACAAACCATGTTTTAGCTGTATATGGGGAGAATTAAGTCCCTTGTCCAACAACCTTCCACACAGAGCAAAGGGTCCTTCTGATCACTACAATGAGCATGTGAAGGCATTCTCCACAGCACCAAAGGTAAGGCTGCTGGCGGTCTTGCTAACCACACTTCCGGCAGAAACGACTCACAGGCAGCCAATGGACTTTGAGCTCATGTGCCGTCAGTGTGGACTTAGGACTTAAAACAGTGTTCTGTGTTTGCCCAGCATATCTCCAGGTGTCTATAAGACCACAAAATTAAGGCAGCTCCTTCTGTAAGCAAGCATGTCCCACTGGGGACAGGGGAGGCGGCATATTTTCAGTAAATGAAACATTGATTAGAAACTTCTCTTAACTCTTCCCTAACCATCGCACATTGCTGTTCTGGGCTCCATTAGCTCTTCTGCTGCAGTCCTGGAAGGAGCCACCCAGTGCAGACTCCTCCTGCAGACACAGCTGCAGCACAGCAGAATGTAGCTGTGGCATGTCAGGACCAGACCCTTCATCTTTTAGGACCATGTACCACAACCATGCAATTTTAATTCCTTTACTTCTGAGCATTTGGTTCATCCTCTTTAAAATTGCAGGTGCTCACAATCATCTAAAGAGTTTATGGCAGAAGAATAGAAAGAAGCTTAGCTTACGGTCTCAACTTTGGCCCCGTAGTCAGCACATGATCCCGGGAGAGTGGAAAGAGTCCAAGCCAGTGGTAGCGGACATTCCCCCTTCCTTCAAAGGTCTGGGCCACCATTTTCCATCCTGCTGAAAAGAATGGAAAGGAGGAGAGTCTAGACCGTCACCCCCGCACCTGCTCTGGGCATCCGGCTCTCTAATAATGAACCTGTCCTTCTGCTGGTACTAGAAGACTGGATACAGCTAGGCTACTCTGCCATTGTGGTTGGCCTGATTTCTCGCTTTCCTCCCTTTGTAGGCTTTACTTGGCCACACGGACACTGTTACCTGCGCCACAGCATCGCTAGCCTATCACATAATTGTTAGCGGGTCCCGAGACCGAACCTGCATCATTTGGGATTTGAACAGACTGTCGTTTCTAACCCAGCTCCGCGGCCACCGAGCTCCCGTTTCTGCTCTTTGTATTAATGAGTTAACAGTAAGTAGAATGTTTAGGAAACATACGGCCAGACTAAACACAGACGGAAGCTCTTTGGAAAGCTGATGGATATTCATGTTGTGTATTCACGATGTAGGAGCCACTGCACCTGCTTGAAAAGCAAGTGGATGATTAACTTTATAATCCAAATAACAACAAAAATGTAAATCACAGGACTTGCTAACAGTCTAAGCGCTTTGTTGAAATTCTTTGTACAGTAAAAACTATTAACCACTGGGTCAATGAACGAGAGAAAAATAGTTATCAGGTTACTTAAAAAACAGATTTTAAAGTTACCAGAAGATGGTAGCCTCTTTAAAAGTTGGTGTTTCATATATAAATAAATGAATCAGAATAAAATGAATGCCTTGCCCTAGAGTCTCCTGGCAGACCAAGGCCTTCTGAGGTAGATGAGGAGGAGATCCGTTGCTAAGCTGGAATGATATGCAAGAGGAGCTCAGGTGTGAGACTTCCTTTCTGCGAGGCATCCTGTGCAGATGGTGCTCCATCCGTAGAGCAATCCTGGGAATTAATAGCAACCTACCTGTTGGCTTCCTGGCTACACATACTCATTTGCATCTTACCCTGGCCCTGACCTGGGGCTTTCTTCTTAACACAGTATAAGATTCTTACTATCATCCGCACAGCCTTCTGCCTGGAAGGACCCTTATAACTTTGGTTTCTTCTAGGTGATACTATTTGTAAGACTTAATGTTCTCAACATTGTAACTAAATTCCCAACAAAAGCAAAAGAGAAAGGGTCTATTTTGGCTCGTGCTATGTAAGTGGCTATGGTCCATCGTGGTGAGGAAGACATAGCAGCTAAACTGTTCTAGTCTGCGGGCTGTGAGTGGGTATAAGGCAGTTGTTAGTACTGAAGTCTGTAAGAAACACTCAGGCCCTAGCAGGCTGGAAATAGGGCCAGGCCCTAGTCCTCAGAGGCCCACCCTGCAGTGATAAGCCTCCTGCCTCGGGAGTCCAGTGATTCCCACCACGTCCATCACCCGTGTTCATGCATCTGTGGGGTACATTTTACACCCAAACTGTGACACTACGTGCTGTGTTTTAGTCAGATATCCTGCAGTCACTCCTAGGAATTTAGCTCTAGTGATTCCCACACAGAGTGTCACTCGCTGCGAGCAGTGCGCTCAGAGCTGGGAATGCATGGGGTCATGTATGAGCACTGCACCTAAAAAGCTTTCTAAAACTGTGGCACAACATAACTCCTCGGCCTTGGGGTTTCTCAGTGAGATGCTTGATGCCAGCATTCAGAACACTTTGGTCTAGGATTGTTCCTAAGTAGCTCGAATCATGTTTCTAGTCTTGCCAAGCCATTGTACACCCACACGATTGCAGCCAGGGCTCCAAACTGTACAGATGCATTTGGGTTTGTTGAAGATGTTTTAGTGGAGCTTGCTCAGAGGTTAAAGGCACTGGCTGTTCTTCTATAGGACCAGGGTTCAATTCCCAGCATGCACATGCTGGCTCTCAGCTATCTATAACTCAGTCCTAGGGTATCTGAAGCCCCACATCTAGCTTATGTGGGCATCAGGCGAGCACTCATGATGCACAGACATGCATGCAGGTAACAGTTGTGTGCATAGCAGTCTTTTAAAGATGGTTTGGTAAGTCTCAGTGACTTCTGGAGAGATTTCCGTCTCTGATGTACCTTCCATCCACGGCTCCGTCCAGCTTCTCTAATGAACGGCCTGTCCTCTTGCTAGAAATCATCAGCGTGATTTGTTTCCCTCTTTTGCTGTAAGTACAGATTTGACAGTAGATACACAGCAGTCTGTAGCACCCATTTGCCTTCTCAGTTACTGGAGATGCCGCCCTCCTGAGCTCATAGTTTTCCCTCTGCCCTCTGGTCCTGGTGTTTGAGTTCGTTGCTTCTTGCCTCCATTTGTGATCCCTTGCTCCAGCAAAGACTCCTCTTTCAGTTCTTGAAGCTTCTGTTGAGGATACCTGTATTAGCAAGCACCAAATTGTAGGTTACCTCAGAAATCATAGAGCCATTAATCTTCAGGGCGCAAGGGTTTTGAGAGCTAGACATATGTCCTCCTCTTCTCCTCAGGGGGACATTGTGTCCTGTGCCGGCACACACATCCATGTGTGGAGCATCAACGGCAACCCGATCGTGAGTGTGAACACGTTCACAGGCAGGAGCCAGCAGATCGTCTGCTGCTGTGTGTCCGAGATGAATGAGTGGGACACGCAGAATGTCATTGTGACAGGACACTCAGATGGCGTGGTCCGGGTAAGTGACCTCAGAAAAGCCTTCATACTGTTCCCGCATGCATGTACACACGCAAACACGTCTTGAGACCTTCTGTCCATGCTCAAGCTGGACCTAAATGCAGCCCCTATTTTTGCTGCTTGCTGTGTGTGTTGGCATCACAGAGAGACAGTGTGTGTCCTAAGCTCTGTAGTCACTCAGGAGATTTTCCTTTTCTTTGTCCCTTAATTGTATTGTACCCTTTGTCAAGGTGACTGATTGTCACTCTCCTGAATTATAGGCTCAGGTTTAGAGACGAAGAAACTTGACAGCCTCACCCAAACTATATGCAGTGCCTCAGGCAGCAAGTGTGGGGGGGAGGGGCGCGTGTGCAGTTCTGAGGCTACAGCTTCTTCTGCTAACAGACAAGTGTGCTTGGAGGTGAGGTTTGTCTTCATGCATGCAAGACTTTATAAGTTTTGCAACGTTTACTTATGTGGCTCCTGTCTTAGTTACCATTACCATTCCATTGCTATGAAGAGACCATGACCAAGGCAACTATAAAAGATAGCATTTAATTGATGGCTCAGTTTCAGAGGGCCATTCTATGACCCTCATGGCAGGGAGCAGGGCAGCAAGCAGCCAGAGCACAGGAGCAATAGCTGAGAGTATACATCTTATCCTCAAATTGAAAACAGAGAGAGCAGAAACAAATGGGGGAAAGGGCGGGAGGGAGGGAGAGTGCCTCAATTCAAAGCTCACTCCCAGTGACACACCTCCTAATCCTCCCTAAACAGTCCACCAACTGGGAACCAAACATTCAAATATATGAACCTTGAACCTACAGGGCCTGGTTCAAACCTCCACAGTGACCTTGACTTTAAACTTTCTTGACCTCTGTCCTTTGCCCCTAGTGAGGGGTAACTACCATGTAAGGCAAGCAGCCCCATGGGTTCAGAAAAACCTATTTAGAAGCAATAACCGGAACCACACACTTGCTCCTCAGCCTGCACCTTTATGAAGTAATGTGTTCACTGTCTCCAGCTTGACTCTGCCATGTGCTCTTTCCACGTTACTTTATTGCAGTTCTGGAGGATGGAATTTCTACAAGTCCCCGAAACACCAGCTCCTGAGCCTGTGGAAGAACTGGAAACGCAGGAGGGCT
>NC_022027.1:51950969-51982178 GCF_000317375.1 Microtus ochrogaster | reverse complement strand
AAGCTCAGATAGGTATTTACCACCTGGTTTAGGTGAAGCTCAGATAGGTATTTACCACCTGGTTTAGGTGAAGCACAGATAGGTATTTACCACCCTGGTTTAGGTCGCACCGAGCATCTCAAATGGACAAGGCTGGGCGCCGCCCTTGGCACTGTCTCTGCCGCTGTTCCCAGGCTCCTGTGTACCTGGTTTGCTGGAGTAAGTTCACCAGTGCCCTCCTGGGAGGCAGGCTTAGCTGACCTCGACATCGCAGGCAGATACAGGAGTACTTTCCCTGCAGTGCTTTGCCTGAGTTCTAGGGACAGCATTGGGTGAGTCAGGCAGCTCATCACCTCAGATCTACAGCTGCTGAGCCTAGCTGGTGGGGTACAGTGTGGACAGAAACAAGTGGATGCAACGCTTTTAAATTGTTAAGCCAGACATCAGTCCCCAGACCACCTGCTCCTGCTCACATTGGCAGTAATTGCGACTGAAGGCTGCTACCTGTTGTTTCTGAGACAGTGCCAGGTGATTTCTCCTCAGAACAACTGGGGACAGAGCCAGAGAGCCAGCAGTGGCCTGCCCTGTGCCACTGTCTCCACAGAAGCTGCCCCTCATGGTCTGGCACTAATGACTTGTTGGAAGGAATCAGCTTTCAGTTTGGTGACCTCTTTCTGCACACAGAGAATTGGATGACTTTGGTGATATAAGGGGCTTCTCCAGAAAAAGGCAACATTATCAGAAGGGCATAAAGTGTCTGCTTTCTGTGTCAGGAAAAATGATCCCATCACGTTCTATTGATAATGTAATTCCCCCAGGCTAAACTGTAGCCCCAGAAGAGGTGATCTGAAGTGGGGATGGGGAGAAGTAGGTTCGGAAACTTTGATTCAGTAACTGTTGGGGGTTGGCTGCCTGTTTTATCTATGTCATTGGATTATGGGGTCCAGTGAGAAGGAAGTCTTTCCTTTAATGAATAAAAGAAGTAAGTAAATAAGATGGAAGAAGGGCCGTGCCCAGGGTAGAGAGAATTCCTATATCGTGGTCCTGTGTATTCTGCTGCGGTGGTTTGCAGAAGGGCGAAGGAAGCGGTCCACAGGGAAGGACTGAACAGTGCCAGGCATGAGACGCGAGGAAGGCAAGCTAGGGGCTCCCAGGAGCTCAGAGCCACCGCTCAGCAGCTGAGGACATTTGTGTGCTGACAAGGAAATGTGTGTGTGCGCGCTGTGCTGGCACTTGCATGCGCTGTGGGTTTCCCTCATGTCCGCCTGTGCACCTTTTCCCCTGGATCTTCTCTGGGAGATGTGACTGCAGCAGACAGATCACTAGTGTGAGGACATGGAGAATGACAATGTGAAGAAAAGGATCAAGATTTAAACTTTCCTAAGAAACTCACTGGTCTTAGAAGTGGCATAGTTACCCACTGCCGTGGCCATGGCCCTGTGCTTCTGTTCTTCACTGTTTGTAAGGTCATAGGGGCAACAGTTTAGAGAATAATGTCCAGTGCCAAGAGGCATGGCAGGAAGGCGTTTGGCAGAGGGAGGAGATATAAGCAATTGGGTAAGATTTTAGCCATTAAAGTTGTGTCCTCAAAGACAGGTAGCAGCAGCCCACACAAACATGGAAGACAAGTTCAGGTAGAGAAACAGCGCACACGAACCTCCACGAGGGCGAGCAGGTTGTGGGGAGGCCAGAGGAGCCAGGCTGCTCGGAGACTGTAGTCTGAGTTCTGCTGTGAAGAATAAAATGCCAAGCTAAGGATTTTCTCAGGCGTAGTCTATAAAATGGAATTCTAAGACAGATCCTACTTCTTTACTGTCTGTAACCTTACTAGAAATACTTGGCTTAAAGTGTTGGCTTAAAGTGTTGTGTTGTTATTGTGGCTTTTACCAATAGAAGAAAAGTGAACAGGACCAAAGTAAGTCTGCCTGATGTGTCTGCCGTCTCCCTATACTCATATTTACCCAGGGCAGCAAGCCCAAGATGAAGACAGCACCGATTCGGAAACAGAGGAGCCGAGCATCAGCCAGGAGCCCAAGGAAACGGCCAGCCAGCCCAGTAGCACCAGCCACAGGCCCAGGGCAGCCTCCTACAGAGCCACTGCCACGTGGTGTACGGACAGCAGCTCAGATGACTCCAGGCGCTGGTCCGACCAGCTCAGTCTCGATGAAAAAGATGGCTTCATATTTGTGAACTACTCTGAGGGCCAGACCAGAGCCCATCTGCAGGGCCCCCTCACTCATGCCCACCCCAACCCCATCGAAGCACGAAATTACAGCAGATTGAAACCAGGTAAGTTGAGGTCTGGTGTCTTTCTCCCTGCCTGTGAGTGATGGGCCGTGGGGTCCCGCTCCCTTAGGGCTCTCTCCTTGATCACATCTACGGCCTGGGCCACAGACCAAGGCCTCTGACAGTTCTAGAGTTCAAACTAGGCATGTTTTAAACAAGAAACCACAGTGCAAAAACGGCCTCATTTCTGTCGCTCCCTAGGTTGAGTTTGTCTCTGTCCTCCACTTCTCCATTCCAGGGTACCGGTGGGAGCGGCAGCTGGTGTTCAGAAGCAAACTGACAATGCACACGGCCTTTGATCGAAAGGACAATGCACACCCAGCTGAGGTCACCGCTCTGGGTGTCTCCAAGTAAGGGCCATGCTTTTTGGAGCCCATCTCTCTCTCTGGGTCATTTGCATAGCTAGGGACCCTTATTTCAGCCCAATCCTTGAGACATGTATTATACTTGTAGCTGGTCTCATTCTCTTGGTCAGAAGCTTGCCACTGGGTAGATTTTAATTCTCAACAAATAAACCATAATGTTCTCTGTGTCTTTTAAAGACACAGCAAGGTTTGAGCCAAAGAAAATTGAAATGGGAAAATAAAACCAGGCTAGGTTTTATTTTTTTGCCTTTCTTAACTAACTTCCTTTGAGGGAATCGGGCTTCCTCTGAACACCGTGAGCCCTGGACGAGAGCCCTTCTCCTGTTCCACAGGGACCACAGCAGAATCCTCGTTGGTGACAGTCGGGGCCGCGTGTTCAGCTGGTCTGTGAGTGACCAGCCCGGCCGCTCTGCAGCTGACCACTGGGTGAAGGATGAAGGTGGCGACAGCTGCTCCGGCTGCTCCGTGCGCTTTTCCCTCACAGAAAGACGGCACCATTGCAGGAACTGTGGGCAGCTCTTCTGTCAGAAGTGAGTTCATTATGAACTATTTCTCTCATAGAAAGTAGAGAAATAATCACAAAAATAGCCGCCACCCTGACTTCAATTGCATGTGTGCATGTTGTCCTGATGGTTGTTAGAGCGCACGTGTGCATGCCGTCCGGACTGTTGTAGGCACACGGGGTATGTGCACATCCATACTGCACTGAGACACGGACGGCGCGTTACTCTCCATGAGTCCTTAAAGCCCTCAGCATTTGCCACTCTGCACACAGAGTCTGGTTCTTTTCTCGGCTTTACAGTGCACCGTCTGCACCCTTCTGGAAAGTCAGACTCTGGTTCCTAATCCACTCACAGATAACCATTATTCTAGTGTGTTCAGTGTAACCGTTTGCTGGGCAGTTCACCTCGGGGCTCTGCAGGACTTGATTCCTAACACTTCCTCCTGAGGATCCCTGGTGTTAGCGCCCCACCTTGCAGATTCTGTGACTAATCCTGCAGTGTGCTCCATCCTAAGTGCCTGTTTCCTCCCCAGGAGACAGCACATCCTCCAGGACACAGACTTGACCTGGGTCTTACCTGGTCTTGCTAAAGGACTCTAGAACAGCAGTGCTACTCCACTTGGCCCAGTAGGACACAGGAACTTCCAAATTCTTAGTCATGCTTGGTATGCCAAGCCTTTGTCCTTTTGCCAATCTGATGGTTAAGGAAGTGTCTTATTGTCTTAACTTACAATGCTGGAGACATTGGCATCTTTTCAGGTACCTATTGGCACCCAGGCTTCCTCTAGGAAAGTCTGCCCATTTTCCTTGTAGGTTTTCGCCCTCCTTCCTGCCTCTCTTGAGTTCTCTGTGTGCTCTGGACTCCAGCCCTCCGCTGTGCCATGCACATACCTACTTCTAGTTTAATTTTGCATTTGTACTGTCTGGTGCACAGGCTTCAATTTTGGTTGCACTTACTATACTCAGTTTGTGCACGTATGTTAAAATTTTGGTTTCCTAAGTTTGATCATATAGGAAATTTTATTTTCTTTCAACATTTTCAAGTTTTACTTTTTGCATTTAATTTTTTATTATAACTTTAGGTTATGATAGGCAGTCTATCTTGGCCCAGAACAAATGTGAGCTCTCCATCCCCTGATGGCACATCCAGGCCTCCCTTGTCCTGCACACACAGAAGGGATACCCTGGATATGCCTCTATGACACCCACATTGTCTCATTGTAAATGCCCTCATAGAAAACACCTTTATAATTGTTGGTTTTTTTTTTAAAGTTTAAATATTTATTTTTAAAATCCCCCAAACACTGAAGTATGCTTTACCTAGAAACAGTCTACGGGACAAAAGCTTTATAATCGTTTTTGAAAGCAGGTTCTGAGGTTTCACAGGTCATATGGTCCCTGGTGAGGTGGTCTTTCCATTGACTCTTGAGCAAGCTTATTGTTACCTCACTGAAGCCCTGAGCTTGTTCTCTGTGGGTAAAAGAGCTTGTCTTTAGAGCTATTGAGTGCACCGAGTGCCAGCAAGTGTGGGGATGCAGGCCAGCTGGGCTTCTGAGGTGTTATAATTACTGTTTTTTTTCCTTACACCCCCGTTCTTAGAAGTGGATTGCAAGGTACATTAGCAGGAATGTCACTGCCAGCATTTCAGACTGGGACTTGAATGAGGTGGGGCAGAGGATCCTGTCAGGTAGCACTGTGCTTTGATGTTGTGATTATGGGTGGAGCACCCCAGTGTGATGCTCAATACTGACACCCACCTGTTCTTTATAGTGGTTTCAGAATTAAGTATAGGTAAGTCTTTAAATACCCGTTGCTCAGATATGTGCGGTGAAGGCTGTTGAGAGCATTGACCAAGTAGAGCTGCTGCTTTAGCAGACAGGGCCAGAATCGGCTATGTAGGAAGGTACAACCTTCCTGCCCTCTGCTGCTGAGAACCGCCTCCATCTTGAGCATTTGAACAAATCCCTAGCCAGTCCTGTGACCCGCTTAAGCACTTGGTTTATTTTCTGACACTCGGGTTAACAGATTGTATGAATCTGCATCTCCGTTTTGTGAGAATCAAGCTGAAAGTGATTTAATGCCATGCCTGGCATCATATCCTGATTTACTCTATGGAAAGAAACCCACAGTACTTTATAAAGACCATGAACATATCTTAAGTAGCCTGTGGGAGCACTTCTCTCACAATAATAGAAATAAGAACACTTCACTTAGCAAGAAAAGCCCCCCCCAAAAAAAAATGCCTTTAAGAAATGATTGCAGGACTGTGCAGTCTGCTTGCAACACTTGCTGGCATGTTTAGAACAGCCTGTATTCCCGTTTATGAGACCTCCAACAGTCTCACTTCCCAGGGTTCATTCTCCAATACATAGAATGATGCACACCTTTAATCACAGCACTCAAGAGGCAAAGGTGGAGCTTTGTGAGTTCAAGGCCAGCCTGGTCTAGGAAGCAAGTCATAGAATAGCCAGGGCTACACAGTGAAATCCTGTCTCAGAAAACCAGAAGACAAAAAAAAAAAAAAAAAAAGGAAGGAAGGAAAGAAAGAAAAAGAATAAAAATGTTGAAAGCCAAAACATGTGTGGTAGCCAGAGTGCCCTTTTGGATGGGCAGTGGTCACACAGCACAGTTGCTGGTTAGAGCCGTCAGCTTCTCCACAGAGACCCAGAGCAGCATGGGTAATGTCGCATACTAAGTGAACACTGGAAATCACAGGAGAGAAACGGAAACTCATAAAACCTTGAAATTTGAGACAAAGGCACCACAGGAGAAAATATCCCACACAACTCTGGGCTGCTCTGGGCTGGCCCTGCTGTGCTGCTAGGAGACTCTCCGCTGAGCAGCAGACGGACACTGGAGATCCTGTCCTGAGAGTGCATCCCCCCACCCCCGCACAGGCTCATAGCTTAGCTAGACAGAGCTGATCACCTCTGCTCCCAGTGAAGAAGTCTCTGAATCTGCACTGCTTCAAGGTCAGAATCCCGGAATCTCCCCCCCCAGGAGACTCGGAGACTCCACAGGGACTCCACCACACTGGCTCCATGTGGCTCCAGGTTGCTGTCTCAGGAACCAGACATGGGTCAGAAGACACAAATCATGCTACATGGGAAAACAGATGTTGGCATATGGAGATGAAGGATGTGATGCATAAGGATGGTGGATGGAGCCTGCCGCCAAGGGTGTGACCGGTTGTGACTGGTTTGAAACAGGGACCTGGACAGAAGGACGGCTTTGCTCACATTGCGCCCGCCTTCCACTCTGATTCCACTGTCCCATCACAGAGGATGCTCCAGAGGTGTCCTGAGCAGCGCAGCAGTCCTAGCATGGCTCAAGCCGCGAGACACACAGCCTGTGGATGCCTGGAGTCCGGCGAGCATTTCAGACTCAGGAAGAGGAAAGTTTGCAGACATCCCCAGACAGGCTCAGGGTGGGGAAGGAAGTCTGCAGTCCCAGTCCATGCAGACATGGCTCTCCAGAAACCTAGAGGATGGCTCCTAAGGAAGAGTAACTGAGGTTGACCTCTGCCCTGCATGTACGCACACGCATACACACAGGACATCTATCATGTGAAAATGAGGAGACACTGAAGGATGAAATGGAGAAGCAGAAGAAGGCTGGAAGGCCTCCCATGGTCACGGACTAGAAGAATGAATATTGCCAAGATGTGCATGCTACCCAAAGCAAACTCAGCCTCATTGTGGTCCCCTTCAGAATATCAATGGCATTCTGCACAGAACTAGGGAAAACACTAAAATTAGTAGGGAAACAAAAAGTCAGAGTTATAGTAGCCACAGCAGCATGCTGCTGGGCTAAAAACAGATGAGGGCCAGAGGGTCAGCTTGCAGACACATAGAGAAGTCTGTACACTGTGACTGACTGATAAGTTGACAGAAACACCCTGAAGATAACAGCCTCTTCAGCGATGGCTTTGGAACACCCGGGTACCACATATAGGAGGTTAACACTTGACCCTCTCTATTACCACATGTGGAAGTCAGCTCAAATAGCTCAAATACTTTGGTGTATCACCAGAAAAGCTCTCACTGCACCAAAAGGAAAACATAGGAGAGATTCTTTATGCACTGGTTTAGGCTGGGTGGTGATAGTGCACACCTTTAATCGCAGCACTAGGGAGACAGTGGCAGGTGGATCTCTGAGTTCAAGCCCCAGCATGGTCTACAGAGCAGGCCAGGGCTACAAAGAGAAACCCTGGCTCAGGCAGTTTTCTAGATCAGACTCCAAAGCATCAAGAACAACACCTGACAAATGAACTGTGATCACGGAAAAGGGTGCGGAAAGTGAATGGAGACGCTGCCCGCAGGATGGGAGAGAGCGTGTGCTAGCTCGTCATCCTGGATTCATAGCTAGAGCACTTAAACGAAAACTAGGTCATCTAGATTGAAAATTGGACAAGTGGTCCAAATAGGTACTTCACAGATAGCCAATAAATATATAAAGTAATACTCAGTGCCATCAGGCCATAAGGAAATATAATTCAAAATGACAGTGAGATTCCATCTGACCCTAATCTGAATAGCAGTCACCAGTAACATGCTCCCATGGACAGGAGGACAAGACGCTCTTCCACAGTGTTGTGAGATGCAAATTAGTCAGTCTGGATGGAAAACTAAACTGAGCTGCCATGTGGCCAGCTGTCCTTGAGCATACATCCGAGGACATGGAAGTTAGCATCTGGGCCATGGCATAGCCGTGACCATCATAGCTGTAGTCCCGGAAGCCAAGAGCTAGAGTCGCAGTGAATGAATGAGTGGATTCTGGGATACTGCATATTTGAAAGATGACTGCAGAGGAGCTGCACGGCCTGAGTTCAAGCATAGGAACCCACATGAGAACAGACTCCCAAGGGCTGGCCTCTGACTTCCGCTCGTACTGCATGCATGCACACATGCTAAATAAAATGTAATAGAATAGTGCAAAGTTCTCATGTACATATGCACACACAGTACTAGGTGACCTTAAAGGACGAAGGAACGGAACTGAAGAACAAGTGTGCTGAGTGAAATAAATAGGCCATTGCGGAGGAAGACGAGGGTAGCACACACAAGTGTGCCGAGTGAAATAGGCCATTGCGGAGGAAGACGAGGGTAGCACACACAAGTGTGCTGAGTGAAATAAATAGGCCATTGCGGAGGAAGACGAGGGTAGCACACATTCAGGGCCATTTATTGAAAGTTAAAAAATAAATAAAAGTTGGCTGACCTGAAAGTAGAGTATGATGAGTAGCTAGTAGTTCAGGTGCTGGGGATGGGGGACAGTGACAGAAGGGACCAGTGGGTCAGATCAGTGCCTGCTTGTACATGTGTAGAAATAGCACTGAGTGCCATTAATATAATTAATATGCATTGGCAGAAACAAAATGAGCAGTTCCCTGTGAGGACATAAAGTAAAAGCAAGAAAACATCCAAGTGGGCAGCGCTCCCAATCAAGGGGGAAGGTTAGGCTCAACGATGACACTGCCACACTTGCCACACCTATGGTCCGGGAAACTAGAGGCAGCCCGGCACACGGATGCAAACGGATGTGGTCAGCTTTGACTTCCACCGTGTGGGGCTCAGTGAGGAGACTCAGACCTCCTGGCTTGTCATCAGGCTCCTGTACCCCAAACTTCCCTGACCCAGAGCAGCGAGTCCTAAGCAGTTAAGATCTTCTGACGCAGTTTCGCAGACTCACGGCTGTGTGGAGTCCTTCATGATGTTTCTGATTTTCTCTGCTCACAGATGGGCCTCCTGGCATCTCCGCAACATGAGCACCAACCAGCATGGCCTTGGGCGTTATTCTGGTGTCCTGCTCCTTTGACCCCAGACTGCCTGCTTCCCAGTGCAGTTCCACATCGCTGGCGCCCTCAGCCCCTGGTGGCTTGTGGAGAAAGAGGATCTGTCACTAACCTATCTCCCCTTTCCTGTAGGTGCAGTCGATTTCAGTCAGAAATCAAGCGCTTGAAAATCTCATCCCCGGTGCGAGTCTGCCAGAACTGTTACTATAGCTTACAGCAGCACGAGAGAGGAGCGGAAGACACGCCTCGAAACTGCCGAGACTGAGGGAGCTCTCTGGGTCCCATCTCAGCGCCGAGTGCACTGAAGCAGCCTCCACTTGCACAGCTCCTCACACTGAGGATCTCTGGATCACAGTTCCAAGGCCGGTGACTGGCAGGCACTAGCAGTGAGCAGCACAAGATGAACGTGAGGTGGTTCCAGGCGTGTTTCCGAACCCAAGTCTCCCATAGCGCGCGCCCCAACTGTCTTTCCTGCATCTCATTTTTATAGAGCTCTTCATCCTTATTTGGAAAAATCAACAAAAACTTTAAAAAAAGGCTTATAGAAAACAGTAGTAAATCTGCCTTCTTTGCAAGCAGCTGTGTATACTGTAAATAGGTATAAAGGCCTTTTTTTTCTAAATAAGGACCTAATTGCCTGTAACATGAGACTTCAAACTAAGCCACTAACTCAATGAACTGTTTAAGGTTTGTCTAACATCTCTCAATTATAAATAAGGGTTTTTTTTAATCCTCAAAGACATTATCTGTAATATTTTTTTTCCTGTTCAAACCAAGCCTGTGTGCCTGATACCATTTCTTTCAAGTTGCCCACAGTATCTCCACTTAAAATAGGCTAGTAACCAAAATTGTGTAGCCCTGCTTTCGGAGCTGATGTGGGAGAAGAGCGGTCTGGTCATGCGGTGACCCGCAAGTACCTGAGCATCGTGTTCTGGCTGCACACCACCACAGTGTTCTTACATGACAGGGCCCCTCACCTGACCTGTGGGCTGTGTGGTCCCAGCGCACCTCGGCATCGATGGCCCAAAGAGGACCAGGTGACCAACGTCAGGCAGGACACAGCCCTGCCTCAATTAATGGAAATAGATTTGCATGTCACCCCAAATTAGCTTCTCTGCACAGAGCATAACAAGTGTGTGTCTTTGGAGACACTGTGTTCTACTACAACTTATTTTCAAAGAGGGTTTAAAAAAGTGTACAGAATTAACATTTAAACCTTGTAAAACTGGATCATGTCAGAACTGCTTAAGATGAACCTTTCCCATCTAATGCCATCTACCTGAGACAGTGAGATTTATACTGTATCGATGTCTATTTTTTTGGTTTTGCTATGAATATAATTACAATATTTTAATATTTAGTTATTTAATTTCTTCTACTAGTTGGATGCAGAACACACAAATCCAAGAGATTAAAGCTGGTGGGAGCTAAGAGATAAGTTTATAGAAAAATGGCTTTGGTGGTGGGATTTTTTTAAAAATGTGTGTTATGTACATAAATATAAATATATATATATGAAATCAAATAAAACAATTAATCTAGATTTTAACATTTTCAGATACTTAGTGCTAATAATATGAACAATTCTAAAAGCCCTGTGATTTGAACAGTAGAGGATCACTAATGGCCCAAGAGAAAGGACAGGCCTTGACACCCTCACAGAGGGAGGTACCATTCAAAGGACAGTGGCTTTGGCTTCCCGAACTCTCCATCCTTAGCCCTGGTGACAGGCACACTCATGCACTAAAATGCACATATATGCACATGTGTCAGAAACAGGCATTTGGTACAACAGTGAGCTTGTACCCGGTGGGCTGAAAGCAGCTTCAGAACAGAGTAGTTCTTCCTGACCGCAGGTCTCCAGGAGAAACCATGAAGGCTGCTTTAGTGCCTTATGCTTCCTAAATTTAAACCTTCCTTTATAGGTTTCAGCCTACAGTCTATCTATGATACATATCAAAATTGACTCAAATACTTCCATTTCTAAATGCTCAAGTACACACGGGAAAAGGATTGTTGGCATTAACTCTTTTCACTGGAAGAAAAGTGGCTTTTGCTTTGCTCTCCTTCCTATGTCTTAAGCAGCCCCGCTATCTCCCCATCACGTCTTCAGAAGGGGCTGGTGTTCCTCCTCAGCTGCAGAAACTGCTTCTGCGTGGTGGTGGGCTGGCCCTGTCTGCGCCTGGATGCTTTATAGCAGTGTTACTCACCTTTGCAGAGAAGCGCCCCTCTTTTGGCCCATGACCTGTGTTTACCCGTAGCCGATAGCAGAGGTGTTCTCGAGACTTGAATATAGGAATGTGTGTGTAGCCGCTCGAAGCTTGTTCCTCTGTCTAACCCGAAGTTCTATGGGATGAACACTCTTAAAACTTTCAAACACAACTTCCATATCTAGTAGGTGGAAACCAAACCCCCTCACGATAGCATTTCCTCTGGCAGCTGGTGCTGTGGGCAACTGTTTTGTTCCATCAGTTTTGGTTTTTGTTTTCTTTTCACTTCTGCAGAAATCACAGAGTCGCTCACGCGGGCAGCGCACTCACTCGCGTCCCTCGGCTCCTAGCTTTTCACTTTTCCTTCTGTCGTCCGTGCCAATATGCTTAGCAACATTGCGTGCATCCACCTTCCTGTGGTCTGTATTCCTTTTCTGAGTACCTCACAGGGCTCCAGCCTGATGTTCATTCATGCCTCCGCCCACCCATCCCTCCATCCCTACTCATCCATGTACTCTGACACATCTGTGTGCAGTGTGCAAGTGTAACGTCATACTTTCAAAGACGAGAAGTAGCTGCCCGTAGCAGCCAGCCCTCTGGAGAATAGCAACACACTCTAGATAAGTTATTTTGCACTTTCTTATGTACAAAGGTGGTAGAAACTTATTTTTGCTTTGTATCATTTAAATACATTTTGTTTTGGTAAACGAACTGTGTATAAAATATTTATGCTGTTAAAAACCTGTTTTTAGAGAGTATTTTTAATTTCAGCAAGTTTGGGTACTTGTTGCATGACCATTAACACAGCTGACTTTTTGTGTCAGTGCAATGTATATTTTTGTCCTGTTATTAACTTGTGAGCCCTAGTAACGGCCAACTGTTCGCACAGCGACGGAAGTAAACTGAAGATGCTGGCTGAGACTGGATTGATTGTGGACTTTTGTACTATATCGCAGAACCCCATATCTGTTCCTCTGGTGGTGATGTAAAAGGCCTGAAGAACTCTTATCTAGTGTGCAATCTGTGATTCCGAGTGTTTATTGTATCTCTGTCTGATGCAAAAAGGTAGACAATTACAATCCATGATTAAATGCAATAGTCCAGGTACTTAAGTATTTTTTTCATTTCAAATAAATACCTACTATTTACCACAAAAAAATTTAAGTTGTTTGAAATTAAGTTCTTCAGAGAAGAAAAACAAAACTGATGACAATTCTCCCCTCTACTTAGTGTAATGTTTTCCTGGCTGAACAAACTTCTTTCCTCTCTGCTTAAATCGCAGAGACAAGCTGTGTGGGCCACAGTCCAAGTTCCAGTTTGATCCATCCCTATGAACCAGGCTGCCTGTCTATATCCTGGACTTTCCCACCATACTGGACTACCAGGCTGGAGACCGTGGGGCTGGCAAAAAAGGGAGGCCAGTGGCTTCTGGAGCGCATGCTCTCAAATTTAAATTGGCCCATCAATGACCTTTTTGCATAATTTTGGTTCTTTATTTTTCTAAGCATTGTTTTCATTATATAAAGCACCTCTGCATGTGTGCGTGTGTGTGTGTGTCTGGTCCCACCCATCTTCTGAGTCCTGCAGCCACTGTGAGCAGCTGTTCCTTCCAGTTCAACCTCCCAGACTTAGGATTCACCAGCCCCAGCTGTTACTAAGGTCATCGTGGCCATCGGTTGTTTGGTTTAGAGGTAGCAGTATTCCCAGGGAAAGAAACAGACAAGACTTTTTAAGTCTATTTAGACTGCCTCAATTATTTTTTGTCTTTGAAGTCCTCTGCCCTCACACAAAGAGCATGGAAGAATAACACAGTTTGCTGCCGACTTTTGGTCTAGACTTATCTTGAGCATTTTCTGAGAACCCTCAAATAGCTTTTCCTCATTTGGTTAATATACATCAATATTTAAAGTCTTATAAAAGCCAAGATGTAAAAATATATTTAGTAACTTTTTTTTAAAACAGGGCCTTGCTATGTAGCCCTGGCTGATGTGGAACTCACAGAAATCCAACTGCTCGTCTCTAAAGTGCTAAAAATAAGGTCTGGCCACCGCCCCCAGCATAGTTACAGTGTGAAGCCATGTCAACAGATACACATGTTTATAAATTACTTTAGGAAAACAAAAGCACAAGTACAGTGATGGAGCAGTCCTGGCTCCGGAGAAGCAGAGCCAAGGTGTCCCTAGTCTAGCCAATCAGAGCTTGAGGTTTGATGAGAGATCCAGCCTCAGAACAATAAGCTGCAGAGCAACCGAGGAAACCCACTCAACAGGAACACACAACCCCGTACAAACAGAATGGAGTTGGTGTGTGTGTGTGTGTGTGTGTGTGTGTGTGTGTGTACACACGGAGGTCAGAGGACAACATTTTGAAGTCAGTTCTCTTCTCCCACCAGGTGGGTCCCAGGGATGGAGCTCAGGTTGTTTGGCTTGGTGACAAGTGCCTTCTACCCACTGAGGTATTTCACTGACCCAGAATTGTTTATGGTTGTGAAAGTTCTTTCATGTCTAGCTGAATAGGGACCAGTAGGTTCTCAGGTCTGCTTTAGAATTCTTATTTTACTGTTCCTCAGTGAAAACCTAGCTAACAAATATTCTAATCTTCCCAAGTAAGTGCTTCTTAATAGTTTGAAGCTTCGTTTGTCTGTGGGGGTTTTGTTTAGGGTGTGTGTGTGTGTGTGTGTGTGTGTTGTGCTGTGTGTACATATTAGTGTGCACATGTAGAGGGTCTTCTACTATGGGCTCCATTCTAGCTTTGTTGTTTTTTTTTTCCTTAAAACCATTATCTCAGGTTTATTGCATGTGTGCTTGTATGTCCTGACGCATCACCCACCTTTAGCTACTGATCCATCTCACCAGCCCTGCACTTTATCTTTTGAGACAGGCTCTCACTAAACCTGAGCAACAAGCTCTGCTGTGTCTCCCTCTCTGGTGCTGCATGCCTGACCCTTGCATGGGTGCTTCTGAAGATCCCAATTCAGGTTCTTGTGGCTGTGTGGCACTTTACCACTGAGCCATCCCCCAGCCTCTGCTTTGTTTTACATAGGGTCTCAGACCCCCAGCAATCCTCCTGTCTCAGCCTCCCAAGTGTGTGCTGTGATCGCAGGTGTGTGCCACCATGCTGATTGTTATCAAGAATTTATATCTGAACAATGAACCTGTCATAAAATCTGTCTTGTGTCTTTTCCCTCTCCATAACCATAAAGCCTCATGATGTGCTACAAAAATGCTAGTGGCCATTGTCATAGGGAGCTGTGTGCTGCTGCAGAATCTGAAGAGCTTTAAGGTGCTCACATAGTCCATTATGTGAGGTCTAGGGAGGTAGGTTGGATAGGTAGATAGACAGACAGATGGATGATAGATCATATATAGAACCAAAATAGTACCAGCACCATAGGAAATTCTAAGTTCTGTGGAAGTAGACACTTCCTTCAAACCTAAACTTTTGTCATTAGCAATAATAATGTCTATGGTTGTCTTCAAAGTGGCATGCTCATTTTTGACCATCACAAATGTGTCTGCCACAGAGCCGGCGTCTGCTGCTTGTTCTGTGAGTACAAAGTGTTGTCCAAGAAAGGGGGCTAGTCACACTACGCTAGTCAGTCACACTACGCTAGTCACACTACGGCTCAACCCCAGGCACATCTTCCAAGCAGCTGCAGTGTGTCACTGACTCCTAAAAAGTCAAAACTGAACAAAATTCCCCATTTTTACTGTTCACCAAGGCCATTCTTGTTTGTTTTGGTTTTCTGAGACAGGGTTCCTCTGTGTTTCCCTGGCTGTACTGGAACTCTGTATAGACCAGCCTGGCCTCGAACTCAGATCCTGCCATCTCTGCCTCCTGAGTGTTGGAATTAAGGCCTGTGCCACCACTGCCTATTTTCAAGGCCATTTCTTAAGCAAAGCTGGTGCCTGTTTTTGTTGCCTGCACTTGGTAGTGAAGACATGCTCACTGATTCCACCACGATCCCAGTTTTCTCCAGCACTCCTGTATTGCAGGACAAATATCAGCGTGGTGAAAAGAGCAGACCTGGTTTTAGTATTCTATGAGAGCAGGCTTCATGCTAACCCACAGACAGGTTCCAGGACTGGAGGGATAAAGACCTGAAACCACAACCCAAGGAAAAGATGCAGGAAGTGCTGCCCACACGGAAGGCATGCTTCCCACACTGCCATGGTGTATCTGCAGTCTTGTTTGCTTGCTAATCAGATTCTAGCACATTCTTTGAGCTTCCCCCAACACCTGCCAAATTGGACTGGGCATTGGCAGCTTCAACCAGTTATTGGAACTTCCCTCTGAGATTAAATCTCTGTGAATGACACACTTCAGAAGTGTTGGGGACTAACAAGGACTTTTAAAACCTCCCATTGTTATCCTAGACCAGACTACACTTTTGATCCTATACAGCTGTCAGCACTACCATTTTAATACTGCATACAGCTCTCACAAGTATGCTATACCGATCAACCCCAGAGCTGTTTCTCCTCTATCACTTGAGCGAATGACAACCTTTTCTGTATCTGAGTTTCTTAGGTGAAAATTTACTAAGATGCCTGCTCCTCAAGTGCTGTAAAGTTTGGGTGCTTGGACATTAAAGAGCCAAAGTAGTACGTCTGGCCTCAACACGTTCCCACGAACTTGGAAATTGTCTTAGGGTGTCTATTGCTGTGAAGAGACACCATGACCATGGCAACTCTTATAAAGGAAACATTTGAGTGGGCAGCTTACATTTCAGAGGTTCAGTCCATTATCATGGCGGGACATGACAGCATGCAGGCAGATGGCAGACGTGCTGGAGGGATAATTGAGAATCCTACATCTTGCTAGCATCTGAAAGTGAACTGAGATACTGGGTGGTATCTTGATCATTTATGAGACCTGAAAGCCCGCCTCCACAGTGACACACTTCCTTAACAACACCACACCTCCTCCAACAAGGCCACACCTCCTCCAACAAGGCCACACCTCCTCCAACAAGGCCACACCTCCTCCAACAAGGCCACACCTCCTCCAACAAGGCCACACCTCCTCCAACAAGGCCACACCTCCTAATAGTGCCACTCTCTGAGGGTGATTTTCTTTCAAACCACCAGAAATTAACAAGAAATGATGTGCTGAACTATGAAACCCAAAAGCAAATCAGTGGGGAATTGATCATCCATGTGGTCTGGGTACAGTGGAAAGCTCCCGGCAGTCAAAGCCCACAGCCACCCTTGCTTCAGAGGAATCTGAGTTCCCAAAGTGAGGGGCATGAGAAACTAGCATCCTCCCTCTTCCTTCCAGCCTCTGCTCACAGCGCTCACCCTTCCCAGTGTCCTTTTTATGACCTCAGTGAATGTATGCTTAGAATGATTGCCATGCCATCTGCGCAGAATCACACCCGGCCATGCCATCTGCGCAGAATCACACCCGGCCATGCCATCTGCGCAGAATCACACCCGGCCATGCCATCTGCGCAGAATCACACCCGGCCATGCCATCTGCGCAGAATCACACCCGGCCATGCCATCTGCCCAGAATCACACCCGGCCATGCCATCTGCACAGAATCACACCCAGCCATGCCATCTGCCCAGAATCACACCTGGCCATATCAGGAAGATAAACCATTAGAACTTCAACCCTGATCTTCATCTCTCATGCTTCCTGCTCAGACAAAGTGAAACTGCAAGCTTTTTCCCAGGGAAGAGGACAGAGTTGTTCCAATAAAAACAACTCGTTTATGGCCTTGCCTTGAAAACTACAACCAACTTCAGACGACGGGGCTTGAAAATGCTGCTTCTAGCTAAGAGCACAGCGCAGGGACGAAGCGTGGACTTAGGCTCCAAGTTCCACCCCAGTATGAAAATGTAATGTCCAACACACATTTACAACCATAGCAGGAAACCGCTCCTTTGTAGACTGATTCCTGAAAGGACCTCCTGGAGCAAAGGTCAACCCAAGCAGGCTGTGGCTGCACACCTACAGATCAGTTGTTAATGTCTGGCTTTGCTGTCCGAGTCTCCCACATTATCGAACATGCGTCTAGTTCAAATTCAAATCCACACATTGAAAATGCTACTTTTTCTTCTAGTAGCAACCCCCATGTTCATGCTGATACACATTCAGCTGGGCCATCAGAAAGTTAGACAAAAACCCTCTTCTAGAACGTTCCTATGAGAGCCTGACCTTTTCATAGCAACTCAGTAAACTTATGGTGACTTTCCCTTGCCCTACCTTTAAAGTTCAGTGGAAAAGCCTCTGCCAGGGCGGGGATTTTAGGCTCTGCAATCTGCATTTTCATAATATCTCGTTGTGCCAATTTTGACCCTCTGTTGAATCGGTATTGTTTTCAACAGTCGTGATACTAAGCCTCCTCGTGTCTCCCCTCTCAGACGACCCACTTTCTTACCTCCTCATCTTTATTCACACAGTGGTTTTCATCTTCCTGTCCACTTGCTTTCCACTTGCAAGACAGGCTGATGGGGAGCAGTGCGAGTCTCAGAACTGGGTGCTATGGGTGGCATCTGCTTGTCTCCCAGTAGCTCCTCCACACAGCAGTACCAACGTCATATTGAGCCACTGCGCTGATTAAAACCCTGAGTGGCTTCTCTCCTTTGTTCCGACCATGCCTTCTGCCTACCCCTTCAGAGGGATGGTTCCGGCACTCCTGAGGGCGGCGGGGGTCCTGTGGCCTGAGCACAGCCTTCCCACAGCCATGCTCTGTAGCGGCTCACTGCCCATCTCCCCATGGCCCACCACTGTGCAGAAATCCTCTAAGCACGTCAGCGGCTGCAGCATCTTTGCTCTCAGCTCAGATGCAGTTTTCATAGAACAACTTCTGCAGCATGTGGGGTTAGGGTTAGGCCTTCGTGTATCTAGATCCCAGGTCTGAAACCCAGTCTTTGAATCCTTCACAGACAACTGATTCTAAACCTTCCATGGCCCTTAGTCCTGGAGGGGTCCATGGAGCCGCATGCCCACTCTCTCAGAGAGAAGCATCCTTACCCAAAGTCAGAACAAAGAGAAAGCCTCCCACCTCAACTGAGCCTGCTCAAATGGGAGGCAGCCCTGCCTCTACCCTGTCTGTACTGTCTGCAGCTGCTGCAGGTCAGCCGTGGGGGCAGGCAGCAGCAGCCTTCCCTGACCTGTCCTCAGCCCTGGGTGCCCCCACTCATTCTGCCTGCTTACAGACCCCATAGCGCAGATACCATAATAAGTGATATGAATAACTGAGATATCCTTCCTATAAGCAAGCCTGGTGGCTCACACTTCTAATCCTAGCATCCAGGAAGTTGAAGCTGGACTCTGGCGAGTTTGAGGCAAGCCTGGACTACAGACTAACAGGACAACCAGGGCTATAGACTCTGAGCGAGTCTTGAGTACACAAAACAGTGTCTGTGTTTATACAGATATATGTGTTTGTGACTTGTCATCCATGTTGCAGCATGTACCAGTGCATTGCTCACTGCCAAGCAGAGGCTCACTGTGTAATTTATACACATGTATTTATCCATCGACCAGCAACGTGCCCACATTGCTACATTTGCTCCCATGTTTAACCATTGTGAAGACTTATTTACAACTTTTAGTATACATTTCCAACTTTCTTGGGTCCTGGTGCATACATTAGCCATGTGTCCCCTCTCCCCACTCCCTCAGCAGGTATCCAAGGGCTTTTTCCCCAGGAACCAGCCAACACCCCATCCACACCCTCCATGTTGTTACTAAGTTCCTATTCCAACACATTCTGACCTGGGGACAGGCCACTTGCCAGGATAAAGAAGGTATCTGTTGAGAAAGTAGGTGGCAGTGGCAGGCTGTCCCAGCAGCTGCAGAAGGTACCCAAGCCTCAGGACCTCTCTGGGCTTTCCCTGTCGCCCTCCTCTTCACCCCCATCACCCCTGACTCCAGCAGAAGTTAGGGGTCCTTCCTGAGTGGACTGCAAACACGGCAGATGTATCTCCCCAGCTGACCTGAAGGGCTCTGAGGGCAGAATGTGGGCTTAGCTGGGGGTGCCAAAGTGACATTCCTGCCAAATAGTACTTCATGTGCACCTCTGCTGAAGAGATGGTGCCCACCCTTCAGAAATCAGGAATTTGGGGATGGTCTTAGTTAGGGTCACTACGGCTGTGATGAAACCACAGTCCACTGAAGGAAGTCAGGGCAGGAACTCACACAGGGCAAGAACCTGGAGGCAGGAGCTGATGCCGAGGCCATGGAGGGATGATGCTTACTGGCTTGCTCAGCCTGCTTTCTCATAGAACCCAGGACCACCAGCACAGGGCTGGCACCACTCCCCATGAGCTGGACCCTCCCCCATCAGCCACTAATTAAGAAAATGTCCTACAGGCTTGCCTACAGCCTGCTTACCTGGAGACATTTTCTTAATCAAGGATTTCTCCTCTCCAATGGCTCTAGCCTGTGTCAAATTAACATAGAACTACCCAGAACAGGGATGGTGGAAATGAGTATTCTTCAGTTTTATACCCCCTCCAAAAAATGTATTTTTCTGTCCTTTTATAGGTCTCTCGATAGAGCCTTGGCTGGCTTTAACTCCACAACCCTGCCCCTGCCTCTAGGGTATTGTGATTAAAGGCGTAGGCCACCATATCAGGCTGGAATTTAAGATCTTTTAGAGTAGAATTATTCCTGGTGCCTACAAGTGTTCTCTCCTGAGAACTCAGGGGTCACTGTGAAGCTCTTGTCTTTCCCTTTGCTGTCTGGAAGCGAGAAGAACATGTGTCCACCTCATTGTGCTCTCGCCTAGAACTTCCGTCAAGTCCTTTGGGCCTAGGCTTCCTGGCGTTTTTTTTTTTAAACATGACTAGACTCTACTCCTTACTGCAGGTCAATATATTTGGTTTAGGATTCGTTACCCCTCTCCACAGAAAACAACACACACAAAAAAACCAAAGTGGGACTTGTAATTGTGTCTGACTTAAGTCTAAACAAATGCTCTCCCTATAATATGGAGGTCTGCGTATCTACAATAAAACTGAAAATGAAACAAAGAAAGGGCTTGGAGTGCTTCCCTGGGCTTTTCCCTTCCCGCAGGCTCAGTTGGCCAGTCTCTTAGTTTGCTTTCTACCAACGTGACCAAAACAACATTCCCAAAGGCAGCTTGAGAGGGAGGGCAGATCAGCTTACCTGTCTATCACAGTCCATCCCTGAGCCGTCAGGACCTGAGCTGGGAAGCAGGAACTCAGAAGCCATTGCGGAATGCTGCTTACTGGCTTGCTCAACCTTTCTTATCTTTCTTCGCTGTGAGCCTAGCTCGTCATCTCTCCAGCCTTCAGCCTGCTGTCTTATACAATTCCGGTGCTAGTCCCGCCCATCTCAATCACTAATCAAGAAAATGCCCCACAGACTTGGCTATGGTTCCCTCTTCTCAGGTGACTAGCTTGAGGCAGTATGACAGAAACCTAACCCAGACAATAAGATATGTCAAGACACAGTGATAACTTTGGAAATAACTACGCTTTTCAGTTTTCTAATTCAAGCAGTTAAGAGGCAGCACATTCCCTTATTATCATGGCTTCTAGGGCCAAGCCACTGCGAAGATTCCATCTGTGTGCTGAATCGTGAGCTTTCCTTTCCTGTGCCGTAAAGGTGGAGCCTAAGAGATATCTCGCGATCCAGTCTCCTTCCTCTGAGTCTTCTGTGAAGTCCAAGCTTTTGGATCCCGGAAGGGACGATTAACACGTATCTAATTTTCACTCTTTCCCTTTACTGCCCCCCAACACACACACAGTTGTGAGAAACAGCAGTCCAACGCCGTGTCTCCCCTACCCCGGTTTTCTTGCTAATTCAGAGGCGCACGGAGACCAGCGTCTTCAGAGGTTTCTCCTTTTAGTTTCTCCCTGATGGAAGCAACATTTTTCATAAAAGTCCCGCGTTGGGAATAATACAAGTGCTTCTCAAGTGGCAAATGGGTTATCCAAACTCAATATGCATGAAAAGCAGTAATACACGCAAAAATGCTATGCCTGATACAAAACACAGCGCACCCATGGTTCCATTAATACACAACGCCCACAAAAGGCAAATGAAACAGGTTAGTGGATCAGGGGCAACACAGCTGGGCATCGGCAAAGGGATTAACTGCAAATGGAACACCAGGAACTTCTGGGAAGAACAAGGACACGGTTTCTAACCACATTTAGTGATGGTTGAGTAAGTTTGGGTACGTAAATTAACTGCTCTGGTTGTTCGGAGGCAAGTTCTTCTTAAGGTCAAAGCTGCTGTGGCAATCACCGCATAGCTGAGGCTGACCTTCAACTCCTGATTCTCCTGCCTCGGTCTCCCTAGTGCTGGGAGAGCAGGCATGCATTGTCATGTACAGCCTGGTGTGTAAATTACATTTCAACAGAGTTTCTGCGGGGGAAAGGCTTACCAGTGAAATGCCCATCTGACCTGGACTAGGTGAAATTTCTGGTTCTCTCACCCCTTCATAACTATGAGGGATTTATCAAACTAATGAAAACTATATTAATGGGTTTTTCCATGACTATCCTATAAACTGTGCCCTCTTCTAGGCCTTATCTGAGGGTTAAAAACCACTGGGATCCACTAAACTCGAGCTGGACCCACAGAAAAGGAGACTCGGGGTTTACGGACAGCCCAAAGCCCACAGATTCAGAAGGGGATTTAGAAGGGGAGCGATTTGGAGCTCTGTCCTTCCACTAAAGGGGACAAAGTGGCTTTCCATTCTCCCAATTACTCAGACAGCATGTCCGACTCAAGGATTTCCTCTGTGGACAAGGCCTTTATCAGCCATACCCCACTACGCTTTAGGACACTGGACCGACTCTCCCTGCATCTTCTGGAGAACACTGTGCTATTGACACAAATGTGCCTGTCGCTACTCTTCACTGAGTGACCCGGATGTGCTGATGATTCTGCAAAGTACAACACACCTGTACGTGAAGACACCAGGCTGTCAGGATGGCTACTGATTTAGGGGAAAATGTCTAGACCTGACTGCCTTTACACTTGATCTTAGCCAAAAGGCCGAGAAGCGATCTGACTGCCTTTACAGAACTTCATAGGCTCCCAAAAACATAGGCCCTTTCTCCACAGAGGTTCCAAAGGACTGGAGCCTCTCAAAGGAGCTCAGGTGGTACCCATCTCCCATGGGATGGGGTTTGCACCTACAGCCACTCTCTTCATCCCCCATCCAAGCTAAGCTCCAGTGTTGTTTCCAGAAGGACGCCCTGGGCTACACGGATTAGTGGGGACATTCCAGGTTTGCTCAAGAGAAGGGGAGCCAGCCTACCATTCAAGAAGCACTTAGTCCTACCAGAAAAGCCACAGTCAAAGCAGTTGGTATTTGGCTCAGCCCTCCCAATCCACCCTTTCCCACTGGCTATGGGCAGCAGTGGGCACAGGCACAATTACTAACGGGTTCCTCCTCATTGGACACAGATAGGGGTCCTCTCATGTGTCTCATCAGCAAGGGACAATGAAGCTCACCTTAGAAGTATATAAAATGACACTAGGGGACAAGGGATGGGGCTGTCCAAAAATGAGTGAGAACAGGGCAGGCGGTTCATTTTTCAGATGCTTAAGGAATGCTTCTCCAATGACAAAATGCACGGGAAAGTCAAAATATCATCCATTTTTTATTATTGTTTTTCTATCTCAGTTTCAGTAAAAAGATTCAGAGAACTGGTTGACACATATCATAAAGTTTCACCCATGTACAGCTTATATACAGTGTTGCTACCATTTCCTTTTCAGTGAACGAGGCGTCACGACCTGCGTCCAAACCAAAGTGCGAGTGAGGAGAGAAGGCTAAGTGAGAGGGGCGGTCTGTGTGCGCCACCACAAGGGGGAGCCAAACCATGGGTGCAAACAGCAGGTTCCCAGCACTGTGGAAGGCTAAGTGAGAGGGGCGGTCTGTGTGCGCCACCACAAGGAGAAGCCAAACCATGGGTGCAGACAGCAGGTTCCCAGCACTGTGGAAGGCGTCCCCGCTCTCGTTTGTCCCTTACATTCTGCAGCAGCTGAAGCCTCTTCTGGTGCAAATAGAACGCTGACTGGAGTCTGGCTCTGCGGTGATTCTAAAATATGTCCATTTTAATATACATGCTGTAAAAGTATACTAGAAGTGTCAATCTTCAGAGCTTTCTTAAAATTGGGAACCTATTTTTTACATGGCATAATGTACACAATCTAAAAGTCTATTTGAGAAAAGCTTTAACTGTAAATGGTCCTAATTTCATCTGTTTAGGAGAATATTGGCTTTTTGTACCTGTGAGTAAGCTATGCTTTCCTAATTCTGTCTTGTAACACCTTACCAATCCCACATGAATGCGGTAGGCGAGGGGAATCGACATTGTCCTGAAGCAGCTCAGTGCATCTTCCTATCACAAGGTTTTTGCTGTTTCTCTGGTGCCTGCGACTTTTTATTGTCAACATCTGGAGTGGGAAGTGGGGCAAACAAAAGCAGGGGGTAGGAATCACTTCTCACATGGCCCGTGGCAGTGCCATGGCTTTCTATAGAAGCAGGACACGATGGAGGCCGGTGCAGCCCCCGGTCTCAAGTCACCTAGTAGAGAGCAGAGCCAACAGTGACGGCCTTCTCCTTTGCAGGACATACACTGTGTGAGGACAGCACACTTGGTGCCTGGAGGCGAATCCTCAGAACCCAGGCACATCTATAGCAGGAAGGGAATGTGTGATCACTGAAATTCATTTCTAATTTAAACAAAATATTTACTCTTTTCATTACCAAAATATCCTTTACAATGTATCTATCTCTCCCCTCCGACACTGAAGTGGAGAACTGGGCGTTTGCTGAGGGTGACTAACAATGCGCGTTGTTAAGATGGCTGGAGAGCACATAGCACACAGCAACAGGAGCTGTGTCCAGGGCTGAGAGGTGTCCTCCAGTCTGGTGACAATGTCCGGCCCACCCAAGGAAGGCATGGCATTCGTGTGCTTTTCTTCTTAACAGCTATAACTTCTGCTTGGATTTCATGACATGGTGGGAAGAAGGATGGCCAGCAGGAGTTGGCAGGGGCCTGGGTCTTCTTTCCAGGAGAGGTGCACAGAGAGCAGGAGGCAGCGCCTCACCTCGGCACCTGCCAGGGCTCCGCCCCAGCCCCACCCCTCCCCATCCTGGGACTCAGGGAACTAAGATCCACAGGTTACCACCAAGCCACGGGATGACTTTCTGCAGCTTTTACGGTGCCACTGTCTTCGCTGAGGACCCACTTCTGGGTCTCTGGGGGAGTTGGCTATGGTTTTAAAGAGTTTAGTCAGAAGTGGATGCTGACGCCTGCTTTTGGACAAATCAGTAATGGTACAGGTTTCAGCCTCTAGCCTCTGAATTCTGAAACTACTTAAAATGAGGACGTTTCCACTCAGCAGACTGTTACCTCTCTGATAGCTAGGCAGTCTCATGGAACAGAGTCCAGGAGAGGGAGCCCCTGGGTTCCATCCCCAGTACCATGAACAAACAAACAAAAAGGAAGAAAACAGAAAAAAAGTGAACAATCATTCTTTTTCTTTCTTTTTTAATCTAACTCAGCCCTTCAGAAATACTTGAGTCTCTAAGAGGAGGAAGCCCCAGGAGCTGGCTCCCCACGATGCCTGCAGCAAGCCTGGGGCTACAGAGAGGCATTTCCCAATGCAGAGGTCGAAGTTTGGGCAAAAGAGCTCACCACCAGGCACAACCCTAAGAGGGGCTCCACTTACAGTGTTTGACTCTTTAAAACACAAGTCTCCTAGACTGCAGAATCCAGCATGTGAGGGCAGAGAGGTTAACATGGGAAAACATCTTAGAAAAGAGCGGATCTCTCACGGGCAGGCGCCTGCTACACACTCATCAGTTAGACCACGAGTTTGTTAAATATTCACAGTAATTTCAGAGAAAGACATTCACATCTGCAAAACCTGCATCCGTCACCTCTTCAGCCCCATGCCGGCTCAGTCAGTGCAAGACTTCGGAGCTGTTCTGAGAGTTCCTCCTTGGCAGTCCATCCTCTCAGGGAAGCTAGGCCTTCAAGGTGGGCTGCAGGATTCCTTTCTCGATGAGATGTGTCTTCAAGGTTCTGTAGATGTTTAACTGCTGCTCTGGCTGGAGCACCAACAGCTGCTGCAGGACTTTACTGGGATTCGGACCCCTGATGAGGAAGCAGAGAAGGCATGTTGGCACCATTTGCACACCGTTTGCACAGGGGGTAAGTGAGCACATGCTACCGAGAACCCATCTGAAGGGCTAAGCAACCACTGCCACAGAACTGCGACTGCTCCCACGTGAGCGCCCAGCACTCGTGTCAAGGGGAGCAATGCACCAGGATATCTGAGGCTTGAGATGCAAGAAGAGTGGGCAGGCAGGGAGGGAACGGCAGGCGCAGAACAGAGATCTAAGTTCTACAGAAATTCTCTCAAAGGCAACCTGATGAAGGGCAAATCCTCGGGCCAGGAGACACAGGACAAACCGAAAGGAGGGCACAAAAAGAAATTTACAAGTTTTAGCCTCAAAGAGACTTCTAGATCATGTAAAGTACTTTGTTGATGAAATACCCTAGGGGAACTATGATCCGAGAGACAAACCACTAAAGTCCTGAACTATGGATGCACCAATGTCTTCTTCAAAGTCCCAGGGAAACGCAAACAGCGTGACACCCTCTGCTCTCCAAACGGAGGCCAAGGACAGCGCTGGCCTCTTGCCCATCCACCAGAGCAGTCCACACAGGAGGAAGGGGCCCAGGGAACAGCTACGGGACCAGCCTGCCACCCTCTCTCCTTGGGCTCACTCTTCCAGGATCCCTACTCCAGCCTTTCAGTGTGTCACCCAGCTTGGGTCCACAGAGCTAAGAGGAACCCCAGGCAGGGGTCTCTCCTTCACACCCTGGCTTCTGCTAACACTGCTGCAGTCATGGGAATGCAAATTCCCACAGCCGGGCCTGGAGAGCTCAACACATGTATACATTCTGTGAATGGTCTGTGAGGCAAGACAGACAAAGCGGCTTATACCTGTAAGCTCAGTATTGGACATACTGAGGCAGAAGGATTTCCATGAGTTGGAAGCCAGGCTGGACTATGTAGTGAGTTCCAGGTCAGTCTGATCTACAGAGTAAGACACTGTTGCAAAAGAAAATAAAAACAAAACCCAACAAGCCTACCACCTTCCTCAGTGCACTTGCAGAGGGTGCATGTGTAAACAACGGTGAGATCTACTTAGAAAATCCCATTAGCAAAATATGTAGGGTGGTGCAGAATTCTGAGACGCACATTAAAAACAGGTAGGTAAATAATTTACAGTCCAGATTTTAAAAACAGAATTGTAAGAAGTGGAAATCCTGGCGACAAAGAAACGTCTTCTATAGAAACATCACAAGAGGCACAATTTATTCCGAGAAATCTTTAACTTAAAACAGTAGCAGCGTAACAGCACTGAGCCACCATCCCACAGGTCACTTTCGTGTCTCGAGGCAAACAGGCAGAAACCTGTGGTGGCCATGTGCCCCTCACAGCCCAGCTGGTCTTGCTGCATTCCGTGGCATGACCTGGAGCAGCCGCCCACGGAGAAAGGAGCTATGCCAGCAAGCTGAGCTAAATGGAAAGTGATGTCAGCAGGTGTTTCCCAGGAGCTGGATCCAGGACATCTCTGCTGCCTCCAAATAGGCCAAGGATCTGCTTTCAGCCACAGGGGCGTGGTGCAGCATGACTGTGCCGCTAAGAGAACACAGGCAAATCCTTTCCTAAACAAAGAGTGTAAATTTTGCCTTCAAAATCTGCCATCTCTAAAGCCTCTGTTGTTGTCTGTTTTATGGATTTCAGGGGCTCGGCCATAAATTACTGATGTCAGACTCTATCAACAAGGAAATACCATACAAAAAGACAAAGAGGGTGATGGGGTCATAAAGAATAAAACAATCAGAAAAGAAAAACACTGTTGAAATGAAGACAGGGAAATGCTTTTAAAAAAGACCAAGAATTGCATACTAGCACTAATGGAAGTGGCCCCAGTGTCCTAACACACATCGGGCAGGCAGCGAGACAAGCAGTGGCCAACGGAGGGATTCCACAGGGAAACAACAAAGCCACATCACGATACTCCAACACGACCTCGAAAGAGAGGATGTGAACTTACACGCATATACCAGAGCAGAGAAAGGAAAGACCTGCGATTGTGGTAGGAGCCCCCTCTGCGCTCTATTAAGGTAACGCAAGCACTCACAACTCAAATGACCGCACTCAGCTCTTAGCAAAACTGCACCCGACACAGTATTACATCTGAAATTGCATGGTGGCTGTCTGCTCCTGTCAGATGCGACGTGCACCAGAAGAGATGGTGAGCTGAGCCGTGAAGCAGGGCTCAGACCTTAGGTTCTTCCAACCACACACTGAAACCAGGACAGACAGCAATAAAGAAAGAACAATGACAAAGTCTTCATTTGCTTGGAAACCAATCAGCATACTTCTAAATAACCTGAGTGTCAGGGGAGACAGTGGCACGGGAAAACGAGCACACTGGCACCCACAGGACGAGGACCCAGGGGTGCTAAAGACGGGGTCTGCAGCCTTAGAAAAGAAGCCTAAATCAGCAACCTAGGTGTTATCTTAAACATCTAGGAGAAGAACAAATTAAACTTTGAAAATATAAAGAAATGAAAAAGTAAGTATAAATCAATGAAGGAGAAAAGAAACATACCACAGAGAAAACTAATAAAGTCTTTGAAAAGGTGAAGGAAACTGATGAAAAGATTGCAACCCCCCCCCCAAAAAGATTAATACAAAATTTCTTACACTAGTATGGATACATATTGTTAAGTGTAATTTATGAGTTTCTGAATGTGGGTTTCCCTCTAAATAACTCTGATGAAAACATATTTTCCATGACCTTCTGGGCCCCAGTGGAGACCAGGGAGATCAAATCACCATGGTATGATTGTTGGCTCTCCCATGCTAAACTGCCATTGTAGGGCAGACTGTAAACACTCATATTCTAGGGACAAGAACAGTCAACGATTTACTAAACAGCCGCCTCCTCCACCCCTCACTGCCAGCTGAGACCTTCACTATCACTTCAGGTCCTCTGCTCTCTCAGGAAGGAGCTGTGAGGACAGGGAGGGATCACTGTGCTCCATGATGACACATCACAGACACTCCAGCAATAACTGGGCTGAATGAACTGTCTGCTTCCTTAACAGCATTCAGTGAGATGCCCACAGTTAAAAAATGTAATCTGGCTGGGTAGTGGTGGCGCACGCCTTTAATCCCAGCACTAGGGAGGCAGAGGCAGGCAGACCTCAGTGAGTTCAAGGTTAGCCTGGTCTACAGAGTGAGTTCCAGGATGGCCAGAGCTACACACAGAGAGAAATCTTGTCTCAGAAAAAAGAAATGCAATCTGCTTGTATTTTGAACCTCACATGAGCCGCATTAACCGGGCCTTCTGATTGGGTTCTGCTAACTGTCATGGTGTGCTCACAGCAATGACCACTGGATCCTACGATGAGAGCCACAATTCCATTTCACTTGACATTATAAACGACCACTGACAGAAGCAGTCAACTTAAACTAGTGGGAACTCAAAAGAATGATGCAATGAAGTGTCTGGTTCTGTTTTAGTAGGGAAGTACCTTATAAAGCTTGTGATGTACACATGCACAAACGTCGCCATCAGATACTGACAATCAAACCTGTCCATTATCCCTCCATGTCCAGGAATGGTGTTTGCAAAATCCTGCAGAAACAAACATACAAATGTGAAATACACATCACCTGCATCAAATTCTGACATGTAAATGTCTTTTCAGTATTATAGACTTTATAAGGAAAACAACTTTACTATTAATTTTCTTCTAACAAATACAAATAAATTAGAATACAGCCAACAGATTAAAATGTTATTTTTCAACTCTCCACTCACTGTTGAATGATTTCTAAATTGGCCCACAGCACTGAAATAACACTACATATTAATTAAGTCTAGCACTTTTTCTCATTACTGTAATCTCTCTAAATTATCTCGTTTTATAACTGCCTGTAGCCCTGCACAGTGAGCAGCTGTGTGGGAGCTGCCTCACTGTCACACAGACGCACACGCATCTCTAACTTGTGTTTATCCAACAACCCCTGTGCCGGAACAAACACTCCAGTGGTAAGCACTCTTCTTTAAGCATTGAGGTAAAAGAAGAACAAAGCATCTGGGTCACTGAGAACGTGCTCATCCATCAGACAGCCTGAGGAGAGGCCAGGCGGTGAGGAGAGGCCAGGCGGTGAGGTTTCTGCAGAAGAGCTCACTACCCAAACCTCAGAGAACACAAGTGTTCTTGTGAACATCTAGGCACTAACACACAAGATACAACAGCAACTGCACATTCAGATATAAAAACAAAAAAAAACAAAACCCTTTCCCTTTAATGAGGAACCTTAGAGAGCATTAAAAAAACAAAAAACAAAAAAACACACTGAATGGTGGTGGCACATGTCTTTAACCCCAGCAAAGGCAGGTGGATCTCTGTGAATTGGAGGCCAGCCTGGTCTACAGAGCGAGTTCCAGGACAGTCAGAGCTACACAGAGAAACTCTGTCTTAAAAAAACAAAACAAAACAAAAAACCCACAATCTAAATACCTGTGACTAATTTTTCCCAACCTATTTCCTCCCTTCTCTGCTCACTGAGGTGTGACGGAGCCCCAGTAGCCTGATCCCACTGCAAGGGAGGACAGGGCTGCTTCCCACCCTCCCCCATGGGGAGGGAGCATCCTGAGGCCAGGGACCCTGCAGGCTTTCTATATTACCTTGCCCCAACCACAGCACCCTTGGCAGGGCAGAGGCTCCCCGAGTTCATTTACTTCCCTGATGCTTCCCTGATGACCATCCTAAGGTCCAGGGGTGGTTTCCAAACGCTGTTCCCTAACAGCCGCTCGGTCCTGGCTCTCTTCATTTTTTTTTTTTTTTGTTTGTTTTTAGAGACAGGGTTTCCCTGTGGCTTTGGAGCCTAGGAGCCTGTCCTTAACTTCAGCGAGGCCTCCCTCCCTGAACTCACGTCAACGCTCTTCCTCGGACGTTTCAGTAAGATTTATCCTTGTCCTCTCTTCAGATCTAGGCTCCAATCCCACCTCCTCGGAGCACCGTTCCCTGACCAGCACATCTTCCCCAGCCATTCTAACCCTCAGTGAGCAGATGTACTTTTCCCTGGTAAGGGAGAGCAGCTGTGATGATAGGACTTTAGGGTGACCCTGCTGTACTAACACGTGGGGATGACTTTAAGTGTCTGGACCATAATCAGTGAACCAACTCTCACAGATCAAATCCAACCCACAAGCGGGTCTTACAAACAAAAGTTTTAAGACTTTCACGGACATGTCTGTGGTGCAAGCTTCATACTGCAGCAGCAGCGTTCAGAGCTGAACCGCAGAGAACGTGCAAGAGTGTTCTCTCCAGCCTGACCCGACAGATTCTACCTAACAGGAGGAGCAGTTCCAGATCCAAATGCTCCTTGGCAGAATTGTGGGACTGGGAGATGCTAAGCTGCAGATGGCGTACTACTCCATTCCTGAAGTCTGAAAGCCACCCCAGCACTGAGGGACACTCCATCTCCAGAACAGGATAAGACACTTCCAAAAAAAAAAAAAAAATAGACTCAAACCAGCCAGGCAGCATGGCTGTGAGGCTACAGGGATGTCAGGGGCTCAGTGTGGCCAGTGTGAGCCACATCCCAAGCACAGAGAACTCCTAGTATGCACAGAGACTGCAGCAGAGAATGTGAAACGCACCTTGATCTTAAAAGCTCTTTTGAATCCGCTGGCGAAGAAGCCTCCAAATGGGCCAATCAGCGATGCAAACGTTGACAACGCAATGCTATGTATCTGGAAGGGATACAAGCTCACTGTTTCCTGAGGAGGAGGAAGGAGAGAGGACCAGCTGCGTTAACATTGTACTTACTCATGGCACCTAACCCAGGAACATGGCAGACACAGGAGGCTGAGACAGACCACATTTCTGTTAACGTCTCAGCGTTAAAGACCATGACTGAAAACACAGCACCGTCGGCAGTCTCCATGCCCCGTGCCGGCTCCCTTCCCAGCACCCACAGTCTCCATGCCCCGTGCCGGCTCCCTTCCCAGCACCCACAG
>NC_022027.1:51949289-51950869 GCF_000317375.1 Microtus ochrogaster | reverse complement strand
CAGTCTCCATGCCCCGTGCCGGCTCCCTTCCCAGCACCCACAGTCTCCATGCCCCGTGCCGGCTCCCTTCCCAGCACCCACAGCCTCACCACCACACCCACCACAGTCTCCATGCCCTGTGCCAACTCCCTGCCAGGCACCCACAGCCCCACTGCCACACCCGGTAGAATTCCAGCTCAGCCAGGGCTTAGGAAACACAGTTGTGTGGGAAACGTGGGAGATTCACACACACTTCGGTTCACTCTACACTTGCTCTCTAGACCATAGTATTTTGTTCTTATAATCATAGGATTTATTTTAATTTTATATTTTATAACACTATCTAATTTTAAACAATGAAATAGCAAGAAGTTGTCTTTGTCGCCAAAACTAAGTTGAAAGCTATGGAAACAAACAGAAATAAATATTTTTTCTTTCTTCCTTTTTTTCAAGACAAGGTTTCTCTATGTAACCTTGGTAGTCCTGGAACTTGCTCTGTAGACCAGGCTGACCTTGAGTGCTGAGATTAAAGGTGTGCACCATCACTGCCCGGCTCAGAGATGAGTTTCTTAATATACTGTTAAGGGGTGGTGGCATGCCCCTGTTATTCTATACTCTGTAGGCTGACACAGGAGTACCTGGAGTCAAGGGCCAGACGGGGTTATATGGTAAGACCCTGTCTCAAAGAAAACAAAGCCTGTCAAAATGGGCATAAACAAAATTATTTCAAAAGATTTAGAGAAATCATCTGAACAGAATTTTATATTCAAATTATCTGAAGATATAGCTCTCTTTCCCCTGGAAATTAACTATGAACTAAAAGCAGCACAAGACAGATATGGTCCAGGAAAGACGTTCAGTCCACAAAGTTTTGGATCTGTTCTCAAAGAGCAACATCGCTCCAGACTTAAAGACTGGTACGAGCCCAAGCTTTGTAGGATGTAACAGGAAGCATGGATGGTTAAGAAATGTTTAAAAATAATGAGCACTCAAACAGATAAGTTATTTGTAGATGTTTCCAAAAGCTTGCGGCTGTGAGCTTGAAGTACAATGTACATACGCACAGATGTGCACAGTTACTGTATGTCCTTGTTTGCTTTCTGCTGCTATAAAGGCAGGGCTATTTGACTGACAGGTTACAGTCACCTGTAGCAAGCCAAGGCGGGAACCTGGAAGGAACCCTGCTTGCTGGCTGGCTTCTCCTGGCTGGCTCAGCGACTTTCCTTACATAGCTCAGGCCCACTTGCCTAGGGACAGCACCACCCACAGTAGGCTAGGTCCTCCTCCAGCAATTATGAAAATGCCCAACAGACAAGCCCACGGGACAATCTGATGGAGGCAATCCTTCCCACGTAAAAACTAACCGGCCTACTTTTTCCCACTCTAATGATGTAACAGAGTCTACTGTAGAACATACCAAACAATCTGGGGGATGACATCTCAGGTGCTTTAAATGGTGGCAATGGAAGGCTCATTTCTAGATTTCTGAATTAATAATGACCCCGAAAAATCAAGGACTCTTTCAATTGATGAGTCTCAAGCTTTATACTTCCTCAAATCATATCAGTAACATTCATTTGTAAAAATCTATTTATTTTTAA
>NC_022027.1:51947301-51949128 GCF_000317375.1 Microtus ochrogaster | reverse complement strand
GGCTTTAAATTTTATTTATATTTTAAAATAATTTTTAAAAATATAAACTGCTATCAGTATTTAAATCATTATGCAAATAAATCCCCAGTGTATACACATACACTTGGAAATGTTAACAGCCATTTGATGTTTAAGATGACAAGAAATACAACCCACTTCCACATATTTGGAAAAAAAAAAAAAAAAGAACCGGAGAACAAAGGATCCCCAGACACACCGGCTAAGCCATTCGCTCTTACCCTTCTCAACACTGCCTTTAGGAATGGAGGGAGGGAGTAACTCTGAAGCCGGAACAGTTCTGAAGGCTCACATTCTGTCACGAAAGAGTTGACATCGCTTCGGTACTCCACTGGGCACACAAAGTACTGGTGTTTGGACAGCACATAGGCAGCCTGAAGACCAAAGCAAGAATTTGTGAGATAGTGCCCAAGCCAGAGGAAGCCAAGTGCCAGAGCGCACAGCCAGACGCCAAGTGCCTGTGCATCGGCATTTGGCTCTACCCAGAATTAGGTCAGGATGGTCCCAGGAGAAACTGAAAAACCTTCAGAGAACAAAAGAATTTTCGAAAGCAGTGAGATCTCCAAACAACCTCAGAAGGGGCGGGGCTGATGTGATCTTAAAAGAGCCTTATAGGAGATCTGACTTTTCAATGTTCTAAGTACGCATGCACTGTATGTGTCCCCATGCCAGGGGACTGCTTTTGGAGTCAGTTTCCCCCTTTCTCTTTTTATGTGAATGCTGAGGATCAAACTCGGGTCCCCAGGATTTGCACAGAAAGGGCCTTTACTCACAGAGCCATCTCTCCAGGCCAAGAACTTACTTTTTAAAAGTCTGCATAGTTTCTCTTAGCAGGGCCTAAGACGGCATGGTAAAGGAGTGGATTATAATGATAGAGACTGTGCGGGGGGGGGGGAGGTTTACTGCACACAGACTGTGCTAACTTCACACTAGACAAACAGTGCACAACAGTGCGGGAGAAAGGCACTGCCCCTTGCCAGCCCACAATGCCATGGGTGCAGTTCTTAAAATTGATCTCCTCAGCCATGGCATTGGAGAGAAGATAAAACATCTTGTTCATCTGATTCCATTTCTCCCCCGACCACTCAATCCACTGTTTTCCTCAAGAACAGCAGAAATTCAAACATGCCACTAGGAAGAGATTCCAACGGCTTGTGCATAGAAATGGCAAGCAGTGCTATCACTATGGGGTCTTGTTTAGATTTCATGGGTGCAGCTCCCTGGCAAATATGAAAGGCACTATCTTATAGGAGATACCTTGCTTCTCTGGTTCTAACAATCTTTCCTCCCCATCTTTGAAGATGTTCCCTGAGTCTTAGGTGTAGGGATGTACTGGTGGAGCTGGGTGGTCTGTCATATCTACAGGTAAGTGTGGCTCTCGCTTTTCATCAAATAAGTTATTTTTGCGGCAGATGGAGATCATCACAGAATCCATAAGGCATAGAATGACTATGGGTGCCTATTTAATAAGTTTTAATAAACGTATTACTAGCATTTTGTGGTTTTGTAGGTTTAGAAAAGGCTAAACCCTAGCATGCGTTTTCAGAGTATAAATAAAAGTAAAACCCAGTAGAACTCACGATGAATCCAAATATGACGGTGGAGAAGAAACCGCCAATGAACCCTTCCCAGGTCTTCTTAGGAGACAGCTGAAGAGGCCGGAGAGGGTGGAGGGTTAGTACACGTACTCCTCATATGTTCCCCAATGCCCCGTGCATCTCTTCCCTTTGCTCTCATTTGAACAGCTGAAACTGCAGCTGTCCCCTGCACGGTCATGACTGACCTGAGCGAGTGTCACCTAACACGGGG
>NC_022027.1:51942214-51947160 GCF_000317375.1 Microtus ochrogaster | reverse complement strand
GCTATAAGTTCAATAGCAAAATAATTTCCTCACGCCTTGCATGCTTCTCTTAGAGTGAGATTATTAGTCATCCCATGCAAACCAATGCTGACCCGCCGCTGACCACAAGGCACAGCCGCGCAGCAGTCCAGGTGGTCTCATGTGTCAGGTAGGCCGAGCAGACAGGGTCCCACTACGTAGCCCACTGGGTCTAGAATTCGCAACCCTCATGCCTCAGCCTCTCCACTGATAAGGTTATAAATTTGTACTAGTATGCTCAGCTCAGTCCTAATATGCAAGATACATGAGATTTCCTTCATGTATTCAACACCCACCCCCATAATCGACGTCTACCTTTAGGTAGAAAGGAACAGATAGTGCTCTGAGAATAGATACTGCGTCTGTTTCAGTCTGGCTACTATTTCCCAGTCAATGAGACATTCAGGGAGGAAAATCTGGAGGGAAGTCCGGAACTCAGTGGGGTAAGGGATAGGAGAGAAAACTCAGGAGCTGTGGTATAATCACCCTACACTGCGAAGGAAGGTAAGCGTTCAGATGCGTACGACTCAGGGGGAAGGAATGGGTCACAGCCCTGGCTACCTGAGTTCCTTGTAGACTATTTAACTTGGAAGTTGAGAAACCTCATTGCTAAACTAGCTGGCAGCAATGGTTTCTTAACAAATCTGGTGACAGTTTTGCCACAGAGAAGGAACCAATGCACCTTCTCCTGGGAACAATTCTGTGTCTGTACTGGTGCCATCGAGTGGGCTCCAAGTGTCTGCTGATTACTTAAGAAAGCGTCGAGCTGACTCACACCAGATCATAAGTGAATTGCACAACTTCCTGGGCATATCATACAAATAATCTCCTTTGCTGAAATCACCTGAAAGGCATTCAAAACCAGTCCCTAGGATTCCTGCACGGGTCTCAGTCTCATGCAGCATGTTAGTTTAGAGCTCAGCCCACGCAGCAGCTTTAGACACAGCTCAGAGATGCATACTTTTCATGTCAGGAGCCCACAAGAGGAGAGCTGAGGGAGGCACTGTGAGGGGCAGGCTACCCACACGCTCCCCAGGAGTGGCACACTTCATCACATGGCTCCCAACAGCACAAGGCTAATTCAGACTCCAGCTGCTCCTCCCTAACAGCTTCCCTCTCAGCCAAGGAATGTGTGTGAGATCCTATTAAACACTTGGCTCAGTGTGGAAACTGAATCCTACATGAAGTCCCAACATAAAAAGCTCTTTAAAAAAAAAAAAGTCCAAGGAAAAGGTTGGATTTCTCATGAAGAACTGGTTTTTCTTGCCCAAAATGAGATCTGAATAATCTAATTCATACCCTTGCCTCCACTGTCCATAAACAGAACCAAATCAAGGCAAAATGGCAGGCTGTTCACGTGTGCTTTCCTCCTTGTCTCAACCTCTTACCACTGGCTTTAGATCCTCCAGTCTTTTACGTAGATGAACTTGGGAATCTTTGGAGGACAGTACATAAAGACTGTGCGCCTTGTTCTTTTAGGAAGTTTAGTAACAGACAGCATAGCTAGCCACGGGAATGCTGGGAGTGGGTTAAAGAAGTGAGCAATGAAGATGAGCCCACACAAGCAGGGGAAAATAGAGTTGGGCCCCCATGGAGGACCCAGCCGGACACATGACAGCAGAGGGAACTCCTGCCCTCCATGGTAGTGCTCTGTGGCCTGGAAGCCTGTGGGAAGGGCGTCTGTCTAACATTTCCATTACCTTAATTAAGGGAGTTCTTCCAAAAAAGAATCCGAAAAGGTAAGCAGTGATGTCGTTGCAGATGACGCTTGATATTGGAACAAGGAACCTTGAAAAGATTAGCAGAGAAAAGTCTGTGTGGTTAGACAGCGAACGCTTCTCCCCTCTACAGCTCAGAGTGAACCCACGTTACACCCTTTAGCTCACACAGTGGACAGAGCAGAGCAGAGCACAGGGCAAGGCCTAGGAGAAGCAGAAAATACCACTCGCTCCTTTAGCCAGGAGACGGAGAAAATCTATCTCTAAACTTAGAAAACGCTGCTAAAGAAACTATTAAATAACCAATCTCCATAGTTACACATATTTACATTTTAGTTTTGTAAGGAATAACTTTTCAGGAACTATCGCCTCTCAAGAAGAGCAGCCTTGTGAAATGCAAAACAAGTCACTTGTGCAAGCAGAGACTAAAGTGACAAGCTCACGCCAGGCTCTTAATGCAAATTCTCCTTCTGGAAAATTATTAATCTTAATTCGATCTCAGCTTATGTCACACGCTGATAACTTTGCAGAACCTATTTAAATAAGCAACATTTCTCCCTCAATTGAAAGGTTTTATATGATATCCATCCCTAAACTAGAGTGTTTATACAAACACGTGGGCATTTTAGTAAGCCGTCAGGAGGGTCAATTTATCCTGGCAAACTCCAGTTAGCTATGAATGATTCTAGTTGCTGACTTTGCGATGGATGTGGAGGGGTAAGACTCGTGTTCACAGTCTAGATGCATGCACAGAGAATTTATTAAGCCTTTCTTCATTCCCGTTTGTTTCTAATTATGAATCTGGATTACTTTTAGTTAATAAAAATGCTGTCTGAATCTGCAAAGCCCAGTGCTGTGGAGCACCCAGCTCTGCACACACACGGTCTAGAAGCTTGTTCCTTCCCAGAGTGGAGCAGGACCTGCCCAAGTGTCTCCTGGAGAAAAGGCACTTCTCCAGCCTGCTAACTGGAAGCCAGATCCCACCTACTTTCTGCACTCCATGTAGATAACATCTAACCTTTGCTTTTAAAACACAACGCTGGGGTTTGTTAGCATCTAAAAATGGAACTGGGTTTTGGGGAAGACTTTCTGCATTTTGCTTGGAACTAGAAGAAAGGGTCTCCAGTCACTGGATAGGCATTCTGTGCTGGGTTGTGAAACAGTAAGAGTCAGTGAGATAGCAAGTGGTCTCCATGCAGTAGTGGAAACCAGAAAGCTACTGCCTGGCGTTAGGGGGTTTAAAGGGCAACACATGAAAACAGAATGCAGCATAACACAACATAATCCCTTACCATATCATGCCTTCAAACAGATTTTGGATGACAAGATGTGACTGAGTAACGGTTATCAGTAAAGTGACATGGGTCCATGCGAACTGTCAACAGCCCAACAACACAGAAGTTAGCAAACACGGCTCATTAAACAGCCAATTAGCAAGAGCGATTTTGAAACACAAGTTTTCTGCCATGACTTCTGATCAAACTTTGTAAGATAGGATCATACAAACAAAACAGTGTGGTTAGTAAATTACACTCTTCACATTGTCTACTAAAACCCTGAAATAACAAAAACATTTAGCAAAATTATTTTAATTTATAGATAAAAGGAATGCTAATACCAGTGAGACATACTACTAAGTCTTTAAAATCACAAAGAAATAAGGCGCCATCTTAGAGCACTCTGTTGACAGCATCGCTGTGGTGTGAGGAAGCAGTGCTGGTCTCTGAGAGCGCCACAGTTAGCATGCTGAAGCTGCAGTCTCTCCTGAGTTTCCTGACAACCTTCCCTGCAGAGTTATTCTAACTTCGAATGCTTGAAACCCTCAGGATTCAACTGCCTTTACGTTCCATCTTTTCATGCTGAAAGACGATCTTTCTAAGTCTGCTCAATGACATGATGCAATTTCAGAATTTCAAAGCCCTGTGCTGTTTCCCTCATCACGCCCGCTTGGCCCTCAGCCTGAGGGTGGGCTGTTTTAGTGACTATAGTATAATTACTATGAGCAGAATGTGAACCAAAAACAGTCATTCTGTGTACTCATCAGATAAACTGCTTTGGCAATTAGGAAGTGATTTTTTTAAATAATTCAGATTTTTATTTACTCTTAAACATTATTTATATTTTAACACGATATTTTATGTTGACTGCTTTCTTCTAGTCTACTGGTATACACTTAAAGGAACCAAGCACTTTACAGTAGTTACATTACAATACACCCTTTTTTCCAATAGGCAACTGGCCCTATTATACTGCACAGCTGGCCTGCTACATACAGTTAATCCTATACCCACAAATCCAGGAACCACAGGTACATGGATCAATATGCACACTTATTCTTTTTTTGTCATTATTCCCCAAGCAATAACTATTTGCACAGGATTTGACTATGTCAAATCTTATAATTAACAGGAATGATGTGAGGTACAAAGGAGGATCCAATGGACCATTGAGAAACAGAAGGCGCTCAAGCGTGCAGAGTTTGTCATTCACAAGGGTCCTAGAACTGTGTTCCTGACAGGAGGTCTGGTTATTTCCAACCAGTCTTGATGTTCTTAGATCTCATTAAGATTTTATTCTAGGATCACCTGAAATTATAAATGTAGAAAACACTACAGATTTCTTAGCGATAATAATTTGTGGAATGTCTTCTTAAAGAAACGCTCAAGTGGGAAGTATGAGTCGACCTGAGAAACGCCTTGCTGATCCCGGAGTCGCACCTCTCAGAACTGCATTGTACTTTAGACTTGTAATTAGCTCTGCTTTAGGGAAACGAGAAGCTCACTGTGGATCTTGCTTCTCTCCACCGAACAAACTACCTGAGGGCAACGATGACTATGGCTGACCATAACCACCACGAAACCACATACTCTGCACTACGCTGAAGCCAACAGCCGGTGTCCAAGGACACCTTCAATACGTGACACAAACTTGCTAGGCTTCAGCAACTATCCCAGAGATGAGTTCCCACAGTCAGGAAATTCAAACTTATCATTTACATTATTTCCTTTGAAAATACCTAAAAATGTTTCAGGAACACTTTAGGGACAGTTGTATATTTTAAATCTCAAAATCTTTTCAAATTCAACATTTCGTATCTAATGAACACATAAAAAACCTGATAAATTCTTCGGGCTCGGGTAAGACATTAACTAGCTAATTTGACTGTTATCTCTTCACGTACAGGAAGGAAGATGAATGCAACTATGGAAA
>NC_022027.1:51937949-51942114 GCF_000317375.1 Microtus ochrogaster | reverse complement strand
AAACTGTTGATACACACCATGTAAAACTGCAGGCGGTAGTGTTTCTTCACCAAGCTCAGCACGAACATGCAGAAACCTGTTCAAAAACACAAGACAAGCTGTGGGATTCTGTACGGAGTATAAGATCCCTGAACACCCCCCACACCCAAAACCAGTTTTCTGCACTTCATCCAAGCATGTGTCAGTCATCACTCAACGACCTCTCCTACTTTACAGAGAGCATCCTAAGCAGTCTCCTGAAGGAACAATTGTGAAATCTCCCACGTGCCAGACATATTCCATGGGAAAAATTCAATCACTGTCTCCTACATTAATTAAATGAATTAGTCCCTTGCTAATATGGAAGCTGGAAAACATCTTAAGTTATCAATTTACCAAGAGCAGGCTGACAGGTTAGTGTATGAGTGTTTGCCTAGCATGTGGGGGGTGGGGTCTGATGCTTAATCTTCAGCATAGGAAATTCCACTACATAAAATGTCCATTGATTGAGAGTATTACAGAACGTGTTCAGTGTCCATGAAAATGAGTAACTATGGCAGCTAATACCCATTGAGCATGCTATGTTCCTAACTCCGTCTAAGCTTTTACATGTATTAATCCAGTCCTTCCGATAGCCTTAATGTAGCTCTCCTTCACCATCACCACTTCACTGTAGGCAGAGACTAGACCCAAATAACCACATAGAAACTGTATTAATTACTACACTGTTTGGCCAATGATTGTAGCGTGAATATTCCTAGCTAGCTCTTACATCCTAAACTAACCCATTTCTATCAATCTGTGTATCACTAAGAGGCTATGGCCTACCTGCGTGCCCTTCTCCTTCAGCTCTCTGACTCTGCCTACTCTCTCTCTAAATCTGTTCAGATTTCTCACTGGTCAAAACAGTTTTCTTCATCAACCAATTATAGCAACACATATGCAGAAGGACAATCCACATCACTTCATGAATGAAGAAAAAAGTTTTGTCTCTGCATTGAGGATCGCAGAAATAAAAGAAATGTTTAGAGGCTCCTGGTTCTTAAGTCATGTGGTTCCGTGGAAACTCAGGTGGCAAGAATAACTTGTAGTGAACAAAGACTGACTTGAAGTTTCTCACACCAGCAGTATACATACAGTGAAACATGTGCTTTTAAGTCACTTCTCACTTCCCAGTGTCTGACTGTGTCACATACATTCACTGCGATGAAGACATGCTACAGTACCCAACTCAGGGACACTCCCCATTCGTACACTAACACGACGAGGGGCTCTCTCAGAATACCAGTAAGTTTTCAGACACGCTGCTCAGAGGTGGAGACTCAAAATGCATGAACTGAGTCTGGCTGAGATAAGCCGCCATGCGTTCTGCAGTGAGCTCGGAGTGGACCTGACACAGAAACTGAGTCCGTTATCGACTGACCTGTACCACATGAGACAAACACTCGGCCTTGCACTCTGTGCTCAGTTCACCAGGCAGGATAACCACGGGTGCACATCTCCACAAGCAGGGAGTCGGCCTCTGTCTGCTTTTGATACCTCACTCTGCATGTCCACTGCAAAGGATCGCAACAAAATACAGGCGAAAGGGAGCTGACCAGAGTTCCTACTCCTACTTGTCACTGACAGGATCATCGGCTTGCTGGACTACAAAACCAGGAGGCCAACATGCTTTGCTGCAAGCATGCAAAAGCTGTAACAATATTCACGAGATGGGGAGAGAACTAAGAACATGAAACCCGTGCTGCTTCAGCTGCCAAGTGTGTGAAAGTCTGGTTTTAGACAGACTGCCTTACGTTTTCCTTCTGTGATGACGAGATTTTGTTTTCTTCATTGAGAATTTTGTGTATGGATGCAGTAGGTACCGTTTCGCCTTTCTGACTCCTCAAATCCATGGAAGCCCACATGCAGAAGCCTGGCAATGCAGCCATTTCTACCACACTGCACAGAATCAATCCCAAATGCACCAAAGACCTCACTCAGAACTGCTATAAGGAGCGCTCTCTGAAAGCGACTTAGTTTGCCTGGGTATTGAGGCCAAGCATTGACAAATGGGACCTCACAGAACTAAAAATCCCATACAGCACAGGAAAGAATCAGTCAAGGGAAGAGGAAGCCCCAGAGCAGAGAATGTGACAACTCTTCACCTAATGAAGGATTAATACCCAAAATATACAGAAACTCACAAATAGTTCTGAAAAATAAATGGCCCGATTAAAAACTGAGCTGAGGATCTGAACAGATTTCTCAAAAGAAATAAAAATGGATAAGAAATATCTCAAATGTGCTCAAGATCCTTGAGCAATTAGGAAAATTTTCGCCTTACTCTAGCAGAATGGCTAAGATCAAGAAAACAGAGGTGGGTGTTGGTGGCGGCACACACCTTTAATCCCAGCCCTTGGAGGCAGAGGCAGGCAGACCTCTGTGAGTTCAAGGTCAGCCTGGTCTACAGAGTTCCCAGACAGCTAGGGCCATTACTGGGCTGTAGAGAACCCCTGTCTTGAAAAACTGAAAAAGAAGGGAGGGACAGAAGGAAGAAGAGAGGGAGGGAGGGAAGAAAAAACAGCTGACAACAAAAGTTGGTGAGGGTATAGGAAAGGAGAACTATTGTTCTTTACTGGTAGAGCTACAAACTGTGTAGCCGCTGTGGAAATCAATGTGGAAAATTCTCAAAAGGCTAAACTCAATAGAACAGTGACTAAGACATCAAGTTTATCTAAAGCTAGATATTTTTAAAGAAAAGCATCCTTTATAAAACTAGATATGAAAATCATTATCATTCACAACTACATGGCTATGTGAATATTTTACGCTTAAAACATAAAAGTGTACATATATAACCTAGTAACTCCAGAGTTAAGATAATTTTTACAATTGGATTCACAGTCATACCTTTTCTTGACTGAAGAATATTTAAATAGTTATGTTTTCAATTAAAATCACAGGCTTTATTAGATGACGACAGACACCAGCATTCACTAAAAAAGTCAGTTAGTTTTTGCTAACTTGTCACCTGGAAAGAAGGGTACTTAACTGAGGAGCTGCCTCCATCAGACTGGCTTGTAGACATGGCTGTGGGGCATTTTCTTGATTAATGATGGATGTGGGGGGCCCAACCCACTGCAGGCACTGACACCCCTGGGCAAGTGGTCTGGAGTAGCAGATCAAGCAATGGAAGCAAGCCAGTAGGCAAAGATCCCCCATAGACTCGGTTCATCCCTTGCCTCCAGGTTTTGGCTGTGGCTTCCCTCAGTGATGAACCATGATCATGAAATATAAATCAAAGAAACTCTTCCCCAAGTTGCTTTTGATCAGTGTTTTATCACAGCAACAGAAAGCACACTAGCACAGGTCCCTAACCCACTCAGCTATGATGTAACAGCTCTCAATGTAGTTATGTGGAGTGGGACTGGCTGAGCTGGAGGTGCTGATGCAGATATGACCATCCTGCATGCCATCCCAAGCACTCCCAAGGTAGCAATGAGAGCTGGTTTCCAACCAACAAAACAAAGTCTCTATAGCCAAGAATAGAAGCAGATGAGATGGTCGAGCAGGTCGTGAAAAGTTTAGGAAAAATTGAGATACTGGAAAAGCCCACAAGACACAATACAGGAGATTAGACACAATACAGCAGATTTCAGAAAATGAGTTAACAGTTTAAAAACATATCAAGGATTTATAACATTCCAGGTGCAAGATACAAAAAAAAAAGGTGAGACAGTCACGAGCATTACAGAGTTTACCGTCCAGCTGAAGAGATGGAAAACGGAAAAATAACTGTTTTTAAATTTTAATATTAGTGATTAAGGACCCAGTAAACATGTGGTGTCAACTCTGAACCGGCCACGAGGAGGAGCCTGGGTTTGAACACGGTGCTTACCAACTTCCTCCTCATTCTTTTTATACTACTTGCCAAAACTTCTGGCATCATCTTAGGTAACTTCAGAGGCACGCTGCACTGTGTGGTAGAGTCACACCCTAGACTACGGCTGAGCTGTGCACACAAAGGTTAAAGGAACAGGTAGTTCAGACACTGACACACAGTCATGGCAGCTGAATGCGAGAAGAAAAGCTGCCAAAGGAGACTGATCAATTACCTAAGGATTGTACAGAAACCAAAATAACCACATATAACATGTAAGCAAAACAATCCTTTGCTAACCTGAAATGATCCTATCCTATAGCC
>NC_022027.1:51934654-51937424 GCF_000317375.1 Microtus ochrogaster | reverse complement strand
AAAAAAAAAAGATAATACACGCATGACTGTAGCTGCTGATGTCCTTTGGGGGTCAAGCACCCCAAACCTATCAACCGACTTCACAGAACTTGCAACCACAGGTTTGCTCTCATTCCTAAACAGCCCCAACCCAAGTCATCAAGCCTGGGAGATGGTACTCTTTTTTATGCAAATCTAGTCTATGGAGAAACTTGGACTGTTTCCAGTCTTGCTGACTTTTTTTCTTTGCTTCTTAGTCAAATTCTCTTTGTGACGAGATTATTTAATGTCAGGACAACTTTGAGATTCTACTCAGTGAGTTGTCTTGTATGACAGGAAGCAAGTCATTGAACTTCATGGCCTCTGATAAGGTGGACAGACCCAGAGATAGCTACATTTTTTTCCAATAAAATATAATGTTAATGAATCAGCCTAGGCTGTCTTTGCTTTTTACATCAGCTAAGACATCTTTCCAAAGTCCTTTGGTCCGGCAATAAACCAGCATTTCCCTGTGCCCTTTCACACTGTCGTGTGAACATACAGATAAATGAGCGGCAGGGTTCCTATCTCCTTACACCACCTCAAAGTCCAGCTCCATCAGTCAGACTCATAGCACTGCTGACGACTTAAAGACTCATCAGCACCACACGCAAAGCAGTGAGGCCAAGGTGACAGCGCTCAAAAGAGTCCCGTGGATCCACACGTTTTCAGCCATCTCATCATTCAGCAAACACAAAAGGAAACTCACTGCTGGGCTCGACAGAGAGCTCTAAGAATTGACCAAATGAGAGCCACAAGCATTGAGAGCCACGGAGTTGGACCAAATAGCTCCCTGCTCAATCCAAGCTGCTATGTGTGTGTGTGTGTGTGTGTATGTGTGTGTGTGTGTGTGTGTGTGTGTGTGTGTGTGTGTGTTTTGCGGGACTATGACAATTGTCTATCTCCTAGGATGACACAAGAGCTTTCAGATAGCTACATGGGTAGGAACTGGGCAAAATACAAAAGGCAAATGTTAATTCTTACAACTAGATGTGGATATATAAAGATCTCGATTTGAAAGTATATCTTAGACCAATAACCTGGGACCCGGAGCAATGTTTCATAGACTGTCATAAAATAGTGACTGGGCTCCAAGGACCAGCTAACTGTTCACTGTTTAGGTGCTGAGTATAAATCTGCAGGGCACAGGCTCTGCCTCCTCGCTCCTCTCCCTGCTAACTGCTCCTAACCCATTTCTCATTTAGCCACAGACTTTGCTTTTATCTTCTCTTAGTGTGGAAACCCCATGTGGCTTCCCCGGGAGAAGGACAAACCCCTTCCTGGACAAAAAAAAAATGCTTCACGAGACACAGGTAGGTACCAACTCTCCGGGCTTGGACATGCCATCTTCTCAGCTCTGATCCCGGCTCAGCCAGCTAGTCCCAGGATGAACAGCAGAGACCCGCCTACTCCTCACTTTTCATGGCACCAGACACCTTTTCTCCAAGCTATCCAAGGTGGTCCAGCCCTCCTCCTCTGAGCAAGGCCTTCTCTTCCTGCTTCTGTTAATCCTACTCATCATGTTTCCGCCGTGAATTGGGGCACTGAGCCTCATAGGCTTTACACAGGGTTGGGGTCAGCCACTGTCCCCCATGCTGTCAGTGCCGCCACACTGAGGACTTGAATGTTTGTTCAAAGAAGAACCAGTGACTTTCAAAAGAGCTTTGTGAACACTGCCCTATTACCAAGCAGTGACATGTCTGGTAGAAATCAGTACATCACGGGGAAAAACAACCAATGGTTATTTTATGAGATTCTAAACCTTCCACATACAGAACAATCTGTAGAAAGTCTAAACAGAAACAACAAGAAAATCAATTCGCTGTCTGTCTCTGCTCGACAGATGCTATTCTCAAGCATGAGCTACAGCCACCAACATTGGGAAGGGCGGAAAGGGCAGCCTGTATACGTGGACTTGTGCCTGGTTGGACTTCAAGCTGCAGTCTGATACAACTACAGATCAGGAGACTCTGGCGTGGGTTTAGACGTGGTACTATACAACCACCTGAAGCTACATTAACTGGAGGTGATGGGTTATAGAATAATCACATTTCATCTGTCTAAGAAAATAGGTGATGGAAGATAGGAAAGTAGCGTACAAGCTTGAATACTCTGAAAATTAGAATAACTTCAGCAAGTCCCTGGAGACCGGAAGTAAGGCTCCAAGGCATCAAAATGATCTTACTGAATACTTCTTTGTTTTTCTGAATGTTTACTACAAAGTATAGAGTGTATTTTTTTTTAAAAAAAATCCTATCTTTAATAAGACTGTTTTAGAGTCTTGGCATGGTTTTCATTTCTCCAGTCTCCCATGGAGAGGTACAGACCAGACCCCGGTCAGCAGCGGGCACAGGTACAGCCTTCCCACACTACTCAGACTCCACTGACTTTAGGAACTTTGTTAGAAAAGCTGGCTGTCCCTGGCAGCCCACAAGACTGAGAAAGCAATGGGCTCTGTGAAGACGGGGGAAGAAGTCAAATCAGGTGGAAGCTCAGTTGAGCATGCATGCTCATTTCTATTTGGCCCTGGCAGTCCACGCAAATGCCACCGAGGAAATGAAGATGGAGACCAACCGGAACCAAGAGGATGGAAGGAAAACATCGCCAGACTCAACAGCCGGCAGTATGGGTAGCTTCTGCAGTCCTGAGACCACAGGGCTGGCTGACGGTGTGCTCCAAAACCAACACCAAAGGTCAGTGGTGGCAAGAGAAGCATCAAGGAAAAGGACTGACGGCAGGCACAAAGCCCCAG
>NC_022027.1:51924284-51931852 GCF_000317375.1 Microtus ochrogaster | reverse complement strand
AAAAAAAAAAAAAAGAGCGGTGGGGCTGCGTCCCCAGCACCCCAGCCGCCTGGCTAGCTTATGCCCCGAAAACAAAAACATATGACTGGAAGTCAGACAGTATTTGGCTCTATAGGAAGTCATGGTTCGGACACCAGTTAAGTACCATAAATAATGACTAAAAGGTCTGAGATTGTGGAACACAAGACGGAATTTAACAAGAAGTCAACATCAAAATAAATAATGGCAATAATAAAGGAATAGGCATATCACCCACAGAAACAAGAGACCATTGGAGAGGAGTGGGGTAGGGATGCTGTTTATATACAGCATCTCTGGAAACTGTCTTTTAAAAACTAATAAACAGCACAAATAATTCATACTTTAATTAACCATTACTATTACTAAGTAATATTATAGTATTATTATATTATAGTACTATAGCAGTAACATGAAACACAGCAAGATTGCAGGGTTAATGGCAGAAGACAGTCTGGAGACCCAGCACTTGCCGAGGAATGCAGGACCCTCAACTTGAGCACCACTACAAGCCACCAAAGAAAATAAATGAACGAACTCGGAGAAGCCAGAAGCCACTACAAAACGTTTTCCTGCTAACTTCACTAACTTTTTAAAACATTAATAAGGTGCATTCCTATCTCCCAAGGAAAGATCCCATCTCAAAACTGACTTCAGAGCAAGACACAGAGCACGGACGTGCACTGAGGAGCAGGCAGCCCTGCCTCGCAGACTACAGACTTCAGGCGACCTCTCACAGGGACCACACCTTCCAGCTGCCAAGAATTCAAAGGGACCAACTGCCTACAAACTGAAGGATCAGGAATATTCTAATGCCTGTTTCTAAGAACGCATCTTCTGTAAACACATCATCAATAACCTTGTAAAGATTTATTTATTTTACCGTGTATGTACATTTAGCCTGTATGGATGTGTATATGCAGAAGAGAGACTGACAGTAGTGATTCATGACGAGCATGCTGAGACTCTTAACCACGGAACCATCTATTAATAACATTTGGGGTAAGGGTTGGGGACAGGGTTTCTCTATGTAGCCCTGGCTGTCCTGGAACTCCTCTAGACCAGGCTGGCTTGGCAGTCACAGAGATCTATCTCAGAGTGCTGGGATTAAAGCTATGTGCCACCACACCCGGCTAAAACTTTTAAAATTAAGGGAAGAAATCAGGAAACAGATTGGATAACAAAGCAGATATAAAGTGTGGAAAATCCTTTAGGAAAACTTCCCATCCTCTCAAAGCCCCAGATGTTCCACACTGGGTTCCACGCCCTAATCGCCAGCAATGAGAAAGGCACCGGCGTCCTGGAAGCAAGCTTGCCCACAAAACACGCCTTCTCCAGCAGATTGCCTGGTTCATACAGAAGAGTGGTTCTCAATCTGTGGGTCACAACCTCTTTGTCAAACCCCTATCTCCAGAAGTATTTACATTACCATTCATAACAGTCACAAAGTTACAGAATGAAGGAGCAATGATGCAGTTTTATGGTTGGGGTCACCACAACCCGAGGACTGTGTTAAAGGGCCACAGCCTTAGCAAGGTTGGGAACCACCGTTCTAGACGAAACCTTATTCCCTAGGGACAACTATAAATACATATCTGCAAAATTTTCTCTGCAAATTATGTTTGATTAATACATACTCTAATGTTTCAAATTTTCTCTTTTTTAATCATAAATTGAAAAGAAAAATTTCAGGAACATGGAATGCTATAATTATGTTTGCTTTAATTACCACTAGAGAATGAATGCTACTTAAGCCCACAACGGAAAAGATAATTTTATGCATGAGAAATGATGTAAAGAGAGCCCGGAACAGAAAGCAACAGAAAAAACCACACAAATGCATTTAAATAGCCTAGGTAAAGACACATGTGGGAAACATTAACGCAGGTCAGTGCAGACCGACCTCAACTTACCTGCCAGGTAGAGGGCGAAGGATATGAACCTGTGGTAGCGAATGAGGAACTGTAGCTGCTCCTCCCTCTGAACAAACGTAGCAAAGTAATCCGCCACCGTCTCTCCATAGAAGAAGTAGTTCACACACAGGAGGAAGTACCTGCGATTGAAACCCATTAGCTTGCTGAGTATGAATGCTCTCCCCACCAAATGGGACACAATTATTCCCTGCATTTTGATGGCAAAAAAAAAAAAATTTGAGTGATTAATTCAAAATACACTCCACAAAAAAATGCTGTTTTCTCATTCAAACTTTATTTCAGACCAGTCAACAGCAATCAAAATTCACCAAGTACAATTCATGTGTTCAATCAAAATATAGTATCAGAGACAACAATGTCAAAATACAACAGACAGATGTTCATATGTCCATGCACGCACACACACACATACACACAGCACTGAGTTTACAATCAACAGGCAGATGTGCACACATCTGCGCAAACACAGCATTAAGTTTAGAATGAAAATTAGTTCCTGGCTGCTCAATGTTCTCATGTTTAATAACTAACCCCGGAGAACACAACCTCGCCTCACCAGCTAGTTAAGAGGGAAGGAGGAAGAGGTGGCTGATCATCTCCCCCATTGCTCTGCACATAGTTCTGACATTTTTCTCAGTTCTTCTCAATGCCCAGAAGGGTTCCAATCAAACAATGATTCTTCTTATTTTGATTTAGTGTGTGTGTGTTTCCCATACATTTTATTAGAACAGAGAAAAGTACTAGGAGAAAATGGCCCCTTATAATATCAACACCCACTCCACCACTTTCCCCACCTCCAGGATCTTATTAAACAGCTCAGGTTGGTCTTGAATAGTCTTGACCTCATGGCCCTCCTACCTCAGACAATGGGCAATTGAGCAAGTTGTTGTGGCCAGGATCCTAGAGCCAGGGTCAAAGGTCTGAGTCAGCACACTCAGGTAGGAACTATTTAGAATAGTCTAAGCCCAGAGGTGAGAAACACCTGTTTTAGGAAGACAGTGGCTTCAGGGAAGATGTTAATAGAATAGCTTCCTTACGACCATGGAGCCTGACTATGAGCTAGCATAGTGCCGTGTTTCCTACTCCAAAGTCTTGGCAGGGATGAATGCCTTAAATGTTAAAAATAATAATAAGTAAAGCAAAGCTACACACACACACACACACAAATCAAATATTTGATGTTCTCTGATCAACTGGGGAAAAAGAGAGCTTTTCATAAAATTATGATCAGGAAGGAAATAAAATGATATATATATATTAATCATTTATTAGATGTCACTACAAAGACTAAAATGAAAGCTTGAGGATCGCTGTGCTGGAGGAGGAACAAAGGTTATTTTCTTTATTATAAATTCAATTACAGTATGTTTCTCTTTCTCCAAAATCATTCTGCAATTAGAAACGTTAGAGATGGATTCGATTTCCCTATCCAGAGCAGTGTGTCAGTCACTCACCAACTCAGTGTTCTGAACCATGGAAGGTCATAGGAGTGATAGACTCTGTACCCAATGGTGATGATCTCGTGGAAGCATTTCACTTGGATGCCCAGAACCTGAGAGTAAAACAAGAGGGTCACGTGATCTCCAGTGTTTATATCTGTGCTATGTGACTTATGTGTATTTTAGAAAGTCTTAATCTACCTATTTCTAATTATTCTAAATGGCAATAGCAAAGAGGCAATATTCGCTCTTTCAAGGGAAGTGATGCCTAATGGAGCAGCAAAAGGATAGTTAAAACGAGGGCCTGAGATGTTCCCAAGAATAGCCAGGGGTAGCAAGTCCTTGGGAGGTTTCTTTTTTTTTTTTTTTTTTTTTTTTTTTTTTTCTTTTTTTTTTTTTGTTGTTTATTTATTAAGGATTTCTGCCTCCTCCCCGCCACTGCCTCCCATTTCCCTCCCCCTCCCCCGATCAAGTCCTCCTCCCTCATCAGCTCGAAGAGCAATCAGGGTTCCCTGACCTGTGGGAAATCCAAGGACCATCCACCTCCATCCAGGTCTAGTAAGGTGAACATCCAAACTGCCTAGGCTCCCCCAAAGCCAGTACGTGCAGTAGGATCAAAAACCCATTGTCATTGTTCTTGAGTTCTCAGTAGTCCTCTTGGGAAGTTTCTTATTATTATTTATTGCCACGTATTCGCCATTTCTCGAGGTGGATAATCTTTTCTGAGACGGGTCTCACACTATAGGACAAACTGGCCTCTCACTCCCTTCTCAGCTCCCCAGCCTCCTGTGTTTCAGGTACAGGTACAGCACAGCCAGCAACAGCTCTGGTCAGTCTGGGCAACGTCGCCGGCATGTCTACATGGACAACAAAGCTGATGGAGCTCTGCCTGCAAGGTGTCCTTGTGTTCCTGAGCTGATGCTCTGCTCACAGCCCTTCCCAGTGATAAACCAGGTGAGGCTGCAGTAATGTCTGTCCTGTCCTGTCCCTTTAAGAGACAAGCCCTGCCCACTCCCTCCCCCACTCTCCTCACCCCCTACCCCCATCCACCAAGTAAGCAAGAGGATCTTTCTTTCACTTCTAGCCTGAGTCCCTTCCTTTCAGTCTCTCTCCCGAAGAGGCAGCTTCTGCCACTCTCCCTTCTCCCCACTTCTTCCCTTTCCTCTCTATAACCCACTAAATAAATACCCACGTTCTCTGCATGGTGTGCCTAACAGATCTCTGTCTCTCACCCAATGTGCAGCTCCCTGCCTGGGACTGACTGCATTTGTGGCCCACTGTGGTCTCGTGCCTGCTGCCCACTGCCACCACTCGGGGCCCTATGGCGTTTTATTTTTACCATAACATTTGGTGCTCCTGACTTGGCTAGGCTCTCTCCATGTTCCTTCCTGCCCACAGGTGGGCCAGCAGAGGACACGTGAAACCCTGGACTCCAGAACTAGTTTCTTTGCATTAGCTCTACATTCTATCTGCCTAAACACTGACCTCTACACACACCAGCGGCTTCAGTGGTGAGTTTTCCCCTTCCGGTCAGCCAACCACAGACTTCACTGCTAAGGTTGAGCCCTCCATTGACATTCATCTCTGGTTGCTTCCCATAGCTAAAAACGTGCCCAGACGACCTCAGTTGGTCCTCCCGTGCTAGCACTGCACATGCTGTGTGGTGCAATTCATTTTGGGGCCCGGGGTCCCCCAGATTTTTCTTTTTCCTTTCTTTTTCTTTTCTTTGGACTGCTCATAAGTAGTCCCCACCATGAGAGACTGCTCAGAGCGGCTGGAGCCAGTCAGGCTTTAACATCCGCCTATAGAGAGGAGACATCCTCCTATAGGCCCTGCAGTGTTTGCTGTTTTGTGGGTTTTCACATCTTCGACTATGGTATAAACCCTCAAACTATCAGCCACCCACCTGTGAATGCTCTGCTGGTGTCCCACCAGCTCCACTTTTCCTCAAACTATCCCTGACACCACTACCACTGGTCCCGCAGAAACTGATCCACAAGGCAGCTGTTTTCAATTCTAGCCTTCACTCCCCATAGTGGATTGTGGCATGGCGGCTCAGCAACAGGGCAGATCATGCCTCTAGGTCTCTCTTCCATTCAACATGTGACTGCCGCCATTTTGATTGAGGTCAGGTGACTTTACTGCCATCTTAACTGAGAGTCAGGTCAGGTGACCAAGTCCCGCCATCTTTACTGAAGTATTCCCTACCTGGTTCCCCAGTGTTGACTCTGTTACATGTCTGTTTTACACAGTGCAGTGGCATGCCTTTGGAAGAGCCCACCAAAGCATCCACTTTGCCCAATTCCTGTTCACTGTGTGTGTGTGTGTGCGCGTGCACGCGCGTGCATACATGTTTCTTAAATGCACCTATGTTTACTGTTAAATGTTATAATTTTATGTTCTTGTTTCTCATTCCAGACTACAAAGTAAAAAGTCTCATATTTTAAACTGGTATGTACTTTTAAGTCTCTTAATCCAACCCCGATTTAAAATATATTAAGCTGTTCTCTGCTATTGTCAGTTCTGCTGTTAACCTTCTATTGTAATTTTTTCTTCTTTCTGTCTTTTTACAAGTATAAATCTTACCTGTTAAATTGAAAGCCAGTACAGTCAAGCTTAGACCCAGTTCTCCAGGAAGATTCTATACTGTAGTTATGACTTATCTATACCCAGTAAACAGCTCTCATCTGCTCAGAGATCTGGGGAATATGGCATTTAAATGCTTAATTATTAAAAAAAACTTTTCATAACAAAAACAGACAGGTTGGCTCCTAGCAGCAGCACTCTATTTTCTCCAAAGAAGACAGAAGACAAATGGACACAGAACAACATCCATGCACTGATGTGGGAGTGTCATATATCAATCTGTTAATTTCATTGGTTAAGCAATAAAGAAACTGCTAGGCCCATTTGATAGGCCCACCCTTAGGTGGGTGGAGTAAACAGAACAGAATGCTGGGAGAAAGAAGCTGAGTCAGGGAGTCGCCATGATTCTCCCACTCCAGACAGACGCAGGTTAAGATCTTCTCTGGTAAGCCACCTCGTGGGCTACAGCAGATTATTAGAAATGGGCTAGTCCAGGTGCGAGAGTTAGCCTAGAAGAGGCTAGATATAATGGGCCAAGCAGTATTTAAAAGAATACAGTTTCTGTGTAATTATTTCAGATAAAACTAGCCATGTGGGCGGCCGGGTGCCGGGGACACAGCCCTGCCACTCCTAATACAACAATGCACAATTTGCTTCAACTGCCAAGTGCTGACCACTGAGATAAACTGCCTTTCATCTAAACTGAAGATCTCCAGATGTGGACAGAATCACTGGAATTGACAGCCTAGCTGCTCAGGTCAAGGTAGGCTTGTCTTCCTACAGATTTCTTAGCCCACAGGATCTTCTGGAGCCTGGCAAGCCCTGAGCTAAACAGCAAAAGACAAATACAACCTTCAGCAACCATGGAGGACCCTGAGGAGTATCTCTAGGTGTCAACCAAGTAAGTTCTTATGTAGTTTTTTAAACAATAACTCAAGTAAAATTTTATCCTTCCAAAGATCTCTGATACAGTCTGACAGCTGAGAGGTTTTGTCAGTTTAAAAGGACAACCTCACCAAACAAATTTCAGTAAAACATAAATACAAGTTATTAAGGTGTGTACCTGCAAATTACAAAGGTGTGAAGACAAACACAACTTATCAAATCTCTCTCACGCTGCCTTCCATAGTCTTAAAAATACTTTTCATTGTGGAAAAACATCTGTCACAATCGTTCTACTGCTGTTTAAATTTTCATAAACCCAAAGAATTCTTGTGAGTTCCAGGGAGCGGAATTGGAGGATCCACCTTAAACAGGTCAGATACGCCCCTCTCAATTCCCTGGTCCTAATTTTTTTTTTCCTAAACTTAACTTTATCCTCTGTTGTGCCTTAAACATGTGTAAGAGACACCAGACGTTTCCATACCACAAACACTGGACAGGAACAAAGAGACCAGCTATGCCAGGACGTGACCAGCACCCAGCTTGCTCAGGTCCCCGCCCCCCAAGATGCCCACAAATAAGCAGGAAGCAGTCTTGAGAATCCGCAAATCCAATTCCTTTAATCTGTTGTACCTAACCTCCTGCCTTTTCATATAAAAAAAGAGATGTGAAGCCGGGCTGTGGTAGCACACGCCTTTAATCCCAGCAC
>NC_022027.1:51914947-51923254 GCF_000317375.1 Microtus ochrogaster | reverse complement strand
AGAAACCCTGTCTCAAAAAATCAAAAAAAAAAAAAGAGTTTAAAAATCAAAGACTATAACAGGCCAATTTGTAGCATAGAATATAAAACACTGCTGTTTGGTCTTTCATTGAAAAAAGTTTCAAAATTCATATTTGAAGGTGTATTTTTTTTTTTTAGCATCTCTTGGGGCCTGGGTGAATGAGCCAGTGATAACGCAACACACTGCACAAGCATGAGGACCTTGGCTGACACACATGACGTTCCAACCCCGGCACTGGGGAAGGGATGGAGCAGACGCAGGAGCATCCCAGGGCTCAGGGGTCAGACAGAGGCCTGAGCATGAAGCGCCAGGCTCAATGGCATCCTACCTCCAAAGAGAAGGTGCAGAGACAGACAGACCTCAACAGCAATCTTCCACCTCCAGGATGTAGACACACGAGAAAGTGCAGGCACACACACAAACATGCACACTCGGGGTGAGGAGAGAAGGATTTCTATAAACTAGCCTTCTCAAACCTGCCATTCAGGGAGTTTTAAGCTACTTTGTCATCAAATATTGACCATATGTCCAATCATATACCTTTAAAAAATAAGTGTTCCCTTTAGTCACATAATAAAGAAATATTATCTCATAGTACAGGAAAGTAAAGAAAGACTGGAGGCAAAAGTCATTAGTGTATTATAAAACAAAGGGTATTTAAAGGTCATTCTTCAAATAATCTTTGTGTAAATATGAAATAACAGGTTATTTTCACAAAAAATAATCAAAGAATGGGGACAAACTCCAGTGTTGAAGACAAAGTGTTGAAGGCAAACTACACTATTTAAGAGAACAAAGAGCTTCTAGAGTATCACGTGCAGTGATGTGATCTCATGAGCACCCACGCAGCACTGAAGGCAGCACTGAACGGACAGGAGGGAAAGGGCTTTATTTAGTAGCCATGATATCTGTGTGATTATCGTTAGAGCTGGCGAGGAGGCTACAAAAAGTCTGGGACAACCAAAGGAATTCAAAGTACTAGAGATAAGAATCTTTAAAATGTCTTTATAGTTTTACGAACCAGGAGATTATGCAGAAATTGATACACCGTGCTACTGACACAGGTAGCGATAAACATTGAAAGAATTTCACTGGCCCAGTTAATGTGTTAGGAGATTAAAAACAAGAGCCAACTCTTTAACAGATACTGAGGAGTCCTGGAAGTGATCTGGGGCATTTGCTATCAGAGAGAGAGAGAGAGAGAGAGAGAGAGAGTCTGTGAAGAAGCGCATAACTCTAAGGCCATGTGGAAACAACCACACACACCTGTGGTAGGGGAATGGACGGGCAGAGGCAGCATCAAACAGAAACAGCCAGTCACGACTGCAGATGACCGATGCATGCTACGCTGACTAAGTAGCTCAGAGCTGTCAGAAGGCACGGATGTGGGTGTGAACAGAGTGCAAACCAGCAGAGAGTGTCGCGGGGACACATGGAGACTAGATTAACTGAAGCTGGAAACTAGGAATGTGCCATCTGACAAAACACAGAGATTTGGGGATCTATGGTGACGCAGACATGGAGTTGTGGGGGCACCGTGGAACAGGCTGTTCAGTGCAGGAGGCACAGAGCGAGCCAGAGAAGAGATAAGTGTCACAGCCTCTCTGCTCTGGACCACCTCCTCCCATTGGTCCACCTTTGGAAGTTGCCATCCAAAGTCTATCAGATGGAACTGACTAGGTCAGAGCCCTCTCGCTGATTAGATCCCGGTGGGAAGCAAGCCTTCGACTTAGCCTTTTTAGACAACATTACACATTAGAGGGCTAAGGTGAGGCGGGAACAGAGCAGCCAGGAAAGCCTGGAACAGCAGATTTACGCAGGACGGCTGGGGGAACAGACAGGATTTTGACATGTTGAGTGTCAGATGTGCGTTATGCAAATAAAAATGCCTATTTTTACTTTAGGAATCTATTTTAAGAAAATATTCTGATTTATGAAATCAGAACTTACTTGTGCTCCAGTATGTTCAGAATTAAAAATGTTCTTATTAAAGAATCAGAACATAACCTGAATGTTTAAAAAAAGCACAGCGATTTAAATAACACAATGCTTCACATTCCATTAGACAGCAGGAAAGGTAAAGAAATCTCAAGTACTTTAGGCAGTTTGATGATTCTCTTTTAAAAATCAGGATCCAACTGAGCATGGTGCACACTATAATCCTACCCTGCAGAGGCTGAAACAGCAGAATTGCAAGTCTGAGGTCAGCCTGGCCTCCCTGAGCAAGTTCCAAGGCCAGCCTGGCCTAGTGAGCAAGTCTGAGGCCAGCCTGGCCTCCCTGAGCAAGTTCAAGGCCAGCTTGGGCAATCCGGCAAGTGCTCTGAATTTTGTCGTGGAAATGTAATCTGGCCCTTCTTGGGGGCTTCACCCCCTGACTCCCTGTGCTGATAAAATTTCTTATTGTGATTAATTTTAATTTCAAATGTATTTTTAGTAAAAGGAAAAGCGCACCATGCTGCTGATAATCATATCTGTTCTCAACAGGACACGGTGGAAGACACGGTGGGTTAGAGGCATTCATCCTCTCCGGTAGGCAGAAGAGGAATGTGAGTACACGCAAGAGGCTGCGTGGACCAAGATGAGATGAGGAAAAGGAGGGTCCAACGCCAGCACAGCTGCCTGGTGCACACCTATGTCCCGCGAGGGCAGGGGCCACAGTGGGAGGAGCGGTGCCTGGCCAGGGGAGTGAACAGTTTTATCTAGTTTTATCTTTACCTTCTCAACTCATCTTTATATAGTAATAAAGAAAAACACTGTGTGTGCCCCAAGAATGGTCATCACTATTCATGGCTAAGCCATGTCTGGATAATTGGAAACACCTGGTAAGTCAATGGATTTCTCCTGGCTCCCACAACTGAGGCAGACATCGAGTGAGGAACGCCTCCACTCTTAGCTCCTCTACCTCCATGACTCCTATTCAACCTTCAGATGTCCACTCACGCGTTGCGCAATGCTCCAGACCGTCTGCCAACTCCTTTTTTGCTCTGACAGTGCTAGTCTTCATTTAAACACACAGTCTGTACTGAGAAGCAGCTAATCCGTTCTTTACAGTGTAAACAGCAAGCACCGAGAAAACAGGCTGGTGTGCTCTTCTGAGCACCACCATTAACGCACCCCGGGGCTTGGGTAATGCTCGGTGACATAATGCACCAGTCCCCTTGAAGCATTTATGAAATGAATGAAGTCAGCTTAATTTATCTGTTTGCCCTTATGACTTGTTTGGCTTCCCGTACGTATCTAAATCTCCCAGGAGGGCAGGTACTCAGCTCGCCAGTCTAAAGCCTAAGGGTTACTTACACACAGGTCAGCTCAGATCCCATGCAGGCAGTACCACCTTCTCTCATTAGCTCCTCCCTTGATTGATACTGGAACAGCCACCTTGCCATCCACCTTGCTTTCTCTGGGTAATCTTCAGGATCAAGCTTAGGCACCATCTCTCTGTAAGCCTTTGCTATCCCTGTTTCAGACCAGATGGCGTGCTTCTCTTCCCCTGGGCTGAAACATGGCCTGTCATGAGACTTACCGCTATTGAATCCTGAGTGTTTCTGCTGTCAAACACTAAGTTCTGTGAAGTCAGGGATCGAGACAGCTATAAGTATTTGGAAGTGCTATATGCATTTCCGTCACACCTAATGCTCCCCACAATCCTGGCTATCTATGTATTAATGCTCCCCACAATCCTGGCTATCTAGGTAGCTATGTATTAATGCTCCCCACAATCCTGGCTATCTAGGTAGCTATGTATTAATGCTCCCCACAATCCTGGCTACCTAGGTATCTATGTATTAATGCACACCCACTTGGTCTCTACTGCATGAGTACACTGAGGGTCCATTGCACCAACAACACATTTGTCTAGATCACTTCATGAAGTAGAAACTGCTAAAGGAGCTGAATTTGCTGCTGTCAAGTCATGGGTTACCTTTTTATAATGATATGCTCAAACAACTTCAACGATATGCAGCTACTGAAAAGCCAAGGCACTGGTGCCAATCACTTACCAGGAGCATCAGCATGAAGGACCCCATATAGATGATCAGGAAAAACAGGGAGATCATGGTCAGGGTAAGAATGCCTCGGATCCACCAGTTCTTCCATCTACAGAGAGAAGTCCATAAAGTCGGCATTTAATAACGTGATTTTAAACTTTTGGTATGTGTGGTTTCAACACAATTCCCAGAATTAGGAATTTCTCCTAACTGTTCTTTAATACCTTATTTCAGCTGGGTGGTGGTGGTGCACGCCTGCCTTTAATCCCAGCACTAGGGTGACAAAGACAGGAGGATTCCTGTAAGTTCAAGGTCAGCCTGGTCTACAAAAGTGAGTTCCAGGACAGGCTCCAAAGCCACAGAGAAACCCTGTCTCGAAAAACCAAAAAAAAAAAAAAAAGAAAAGAAAAGAAAAAAGAAAAAGAAAAAAAAAAAGACTACTTTGTCTTATATAATGGCAGCAACAGCTAACCCGCGCCACTGTGTTAGCTAAAGAGAGAAAGGGGCTGCCATTAAGTAAGAGCACGAGAATGGCGAGGACAGAGAGCTGGGAGAGCATGGATGTGGGAACAGGACTTCCCGATGGGTTCTGTGAGGGAGCAGCCTGAAGTGAGTCTTGGAAAGGAGACGCTTGGGTTCCTAGAGTCGTAGTCCTATGTCTCGTTAAGAATGTGGCACTCCCAGCAGAGTTTGTTTCTCAGGGTGGAGCACCCCAGCAACAGGAAGGGCTGGCTCCTGGTATGCCGAGGACTGGCCCCCCTCAGACCTCTGCTTTAAGGCCAAGGCATCCAGCAACCCCTCCTCTCATGCTGTTCCCTACGAGAATATCCCTTGGGAGTCCTTGTGTTACTTGATCATGCCATAAGGTAGACCGGTAGACACTATACACAAAACTAAGACAATCCTAACACATGACTGTCACTGTAAGCCATATTAGAAACCCCAAGGTGTCACACCCCTGTAGTCCAGCTACCTGGTGCAGTGATGGAAGGCCACTTACACCAGGAGTGTGCGGCCAGCCCACGCTGCCCAAGGCGCTGTCTCCTGAACAGACTCTGAAAGCTCTGGTATGTGCAGTATGTGGATCACTGTGGATCCAAACTCTCCGCTGTTTTTAAGATGGTGATTTTCTGCCACACATGCTTTAGGCCCCACACAGTTGGAGGCTTCCATGGATTCCAACCTCTTCTCCTACGTGAGTCCATATATCCTCCGTGAGTTTCACTAGCAACGTTCATGAAGATCCAAGGGCCTCAGCTGCATGTGTTGGACCATTTGAATACTGAAGGACGGACTGATCTGTGTAAGCCGTACATTCTTCTCTACACACCGACTCCTACTTTAGTACACTGTCTGCTGAGGGACGTGGCAGCAAAATATGAATGCACATGTACAGAGTATTTGCTCAGCAAATATTTGAGGAGCTAGTGAGCCAATCAACAGGTTAACAAAAATATAAGGCATAAAGTTTAAAGCAGGGTTTTCAGGGCCAACAACATGGTTCAGCAGGCAAAGGGGCTTGCTCTGAAGGCCTGGTGAAGGCATAAGGTGGGAATAGGTCTAGAGAGTTCTCCTCTGACCTTTGACCTCCACCCACCAGTGCTGTGGCTCGTGTGTATATGAGCACATATATAATAAATTTTAAAATAACTTTGAAATGATTTTCGTCAGTTGGCACTGCAAACTGGCAGGGAAGGCATGGTGACCTGAACGAGCATGACAGGGAAGGCATGACGGGTGACCTGAACAGCTAGGTCACAGGCAATCATCAGAGAGCAGAAAGCGGAAGGAATACCAGTGCCCTGCAGGTGTCCTTTCCCTGGTTCATGCAGTCCAGAGCTCCAGTCAAAGGGACCCTGCTGCCATGTGCAGGGTGTGTCTCCCTGCTCCACTAAGCCTCTCTGTGACCACTGCTACAGACACACCACAGTGTGTCTAATTTATGCTCTGGGTGTTTGGAAATCAAACCAAACAAAGTTAGCTATCATATACGAGTTTTATTAGTTTCAGTAATAACATTTAATTTATATTACAAAAGATTTTGATTCAATCTAGTCTAGTTAATGCATTTTAATCTAGGCACAGGCTCCCTCCCTTTTTACAACAGACCTATTGGCTGATTTCATCTACTTATAAAATACTGACAATATCTCTTCTTTTCAACCACTCTCCTACATCATGTGACTAATTTTATCTTTTTAAACACATAAAGAAAGCATGAATCCTAAGTGTGTGTGTGTGTGTGTGTGTGTGTGTGTGTGTGTGTGGTGCTGGGGCTCTCGTGCAGAAGAACCACGCATACAGGACAAACACTCCACCCCTGAGCCGCACCCTCATTCCCTATCCTGAATAGTTTAGACACTTCTTTAAATAATCCTTTAACACCATCTCTGTACTCAAGGATTCAAAATGTCAACAACACGAAAACAAGAGCTTTTTTTTTTTTCTAGCTGCCCAGGCTCCCTGAGGTCTTGGACTGAGTTTACCCTTCCACATTTCCCTCTACTGGTCAGAAAACATGCAAGAAAACATGCACAACCACAACGCCTTTCACTGGGCGTCAGGCCTGAACTAAACAGCAGTGTGCAGTCAAAAGACAACTGAAAGGTTCTGCTTAGTTGTACAGATGTAACTCTTGCAGATTAATAAATGGATTAGGGAACTGGGCTAAGTCATGAAGCCAGGCAGAAGTAAATAAAGTACCTTAAACCAGCCAGTGACGATAATCCTATCCTGTCCGCATGAAACCCGGAATATTTAGCCTTCCCCAGAGAAGTATCATAAGCCAGGCCCTGGATGGGAGCGGACACCATTCAGATGTCTGTGTCTGGTCTGAGCTTTAACAGCAGCAGCTGCTGAACCGGAAATGTGAAGAAGACACCCACTCTCTTCCCATCGTCTCACCATCACAGTCAACACACCCTGGCCCTCAAGGAACACATAAAGTGTTCCTACTCACTTTTCAAAAAGAGAAAACTTTTTCTGGCATCGAAATTAAAGGGTATCACTGTGACATATTACTGTTTATACATATATATTAAACTTAATTTTTATCTGTTCCCCCCACTTTGCCATGCCCCAGCCTGTAGTGATAAGGCAAGCAGGCCTGCTTTTCGTCCTGCTCGGCTCCCACACGGTTAGCTTTACACCCGAAATAACAACACACAAATTGTATTTCATTGAAACACTGCCTGGACCGTTAGTTCTAGCCTCTTATTGGCTAACTCTCACATCTTGATTAACCTATTTCTAATAATCTGTGTAGCACCACGAAGTGGTAGCTTACCGGGAAAGATTCAGCATGTCTGACCTGGCGGCTGGCTCCATGGCATCTGCCTGACTCTGCTTTCTTCCTCCCAGCATTCTGTTCTGTCTTCTCCGCCTACCTATGTTCTGACCTATCAGGCCAAGAAGTTTTCTTTATTAATTAACCAATGAAAGCAACAGATAGAAGACCCTCCTATATCATTTCCCCTTTTTCTGTTTAAACAAAAAAGGAAGGCCTTAACTTTAACATAGCAGAATTACATATAACAAAAAACAGTTATCAAGCAAGAATTAGTTATATTTATATCTATTTTATCTTTTATCATAACTAAGGAAAACTATAACTAGCTATCTATTCTTCAACTCCATCAAAGACTCCAGAAGGATATAATATTTCCTAAGTAAACAAGAAGTAAGCAACTTCCAAACTCTAGAAATGACAGAGACATCTCACTGCCTGGACAGTCACCCAAAGTTCTTTTGTACCGTTGGAGCATCCATCTTCAGCCTGCAAGCCCATATCCAGCAGACATTTCCATGAAACAGGAAATTTCAAAGACAGTTCAGTTACTTTTTTCTGTGTCCTGCAGAATGTCTCAGACTCTTTCATGAGTCATCATGAAAGACCATCTCACCTTTAGGCAAGTTCAGCATTCCTTTTTCTGCAGGTTGTGTCCAGTTTATGCAATAGTCTAGGCAAGAGCAGTTTCTTGCCCAAATGGCTATCAAACTCCATAAGGAGCCTCTTCAATACCCATCTTCCTCTTGAAGTAGATTGGTGCTGCCAGGAGCAGATGTGTCTTATTGTCATGAAAAGCCCTAAGTTATTAAAACATTAAATGCCATATTCTGTAGTCTTTGAAAGATACAAAGAATGCCTATTTAACTGAAATATATCTCTACGTGTCTAGAAAATCTAACATGACTACAAGCTTGACTATTATTGATGATTATTAATTAACAACCTATATTTCTTAATTAAACATTACATTTTTAAATGAACTACACAATCACAATACCTTAATCAAGA